>NC_057861.1:66758531-66796031 GCF_019393635.1 Dromiciops gliroides | reverse complement strand
GGATAACCCTGTGAGTGTCAGTCCTCTTAACAATGCTTCATGAGCCCCTACTGATGCATATATGTATATGAATATCTATCTATCCATCTATCCATCCATCTATCCATCTATCTATCTATCTATCTATCTATCTATCTATCTATCTATCTATCTATCTATCTATCTATCTATCTATCTATCTATCTATCTATCCAGCCATCTATCTATCTATCCAGCCATCTATCTATCTATCTATCTATCTATCTATCTATCTATCTATCTATCTATCTATCTATCTACACATACCTCCTTGGGTACAAATTGCAGCTACTTCATACCTTATAAGGTCAATGGCCTCTATGAACTGTTTTGGTGGAAAAAGTATGTCTCTAATAATCAATCTACTGGGGATGAACTTATGCAAACTTGGTGAACAGGAAATTTGAAAAAGAATGTAAGCTTCTTGAGGGCAGGAAATCTTTCTTTCTGTCTTTGCATGCCAAGTGCCTTTGGTGCTTAAATAAATGCTTGTTTAATTGCATTGAAGCCTTTTCTTCTGTCAGTTTGTGGCCCAGTGGCCCAGTCCTCAAAGAAACAGGGTCTAAGAGATGGCATCAGCATCTTTTTTTTTTTTTTGGTGAGGCAATTGGGGTTAAGTGACTTGCCCAGGGTCACATAGCTAGTAAGTGTTAAGTGTCTGAGGCCAGATTTGAACTCTGGTCCTCCTGAATCCAGGGCTGGTGCTCTATCCATTGCGTCACCTAGCTGCCCCTACATCAGCATCTTTTTAAAAATTATTTTATTTTATTTTTTTAGTGAGGCAATTGGGATTAAGTGACTTGCCCAGGGTCACACAGCTAGTAAGTGTCAAGTGTCTGAGGCCAGATTTGAACTCAGGTCCTCCTGAATCCAGGGCTGGTGCTTTATCCACTGTGCCACCTAGCTGCCACTATCAGCATTTTTTAAAAAAAAATCATTTGTTTATTTATTGGAGAGAGAAATGTTTGAAGAAGAGATAACAGCCCAGCTGGTTACAATGCTTTTGGCAAAGTAGGGCTTGTTCTTGCCTTGTCCCCCTGGGGAGAATTCTACAATTAGCTCATGGGGGATAAAGTTGCCTCATGGGAACCCTTTCCTTCATCCTTCCCTGCTCCATTTGTGGGGATGACACCAGATTGTAGGCGGGCTGTCTCCTCGGGGATGGGAGACCCAGTTTTTCTGTGTGTGGCTATGCAACCTGTTTGAATGTCATAGATTCATGGAATATTAGAATCCTTAGATAGGATATCAAAGCTGGAAGGTATCTTAAAATACAACATGTCAGAACTGGAAATAATAGCACTTATGTGGTGCTTTAAGGTTTGCAAAGTACTCTGAAATATTATCTTGTCTAATATTTACAACAACCCTGAGAAATGTTCTATTATCATTATTCCCAGATTACAGTTGAGGAATCTGAGGCAAACAGTTAGGGGGTCCAATGAATAAAATAAGGAGCCTTGAGCTGGGAAGACTCTATAGCTGCTTTCATTTTGTACTTGTGTAAAGTTGAAGCCCAAGAATAAGATTTTTCCATTTATCCCTAGTATATTTCATCATATTAGATCTGACCCATTTTGTAGACTATGGGCAACTCTTTAGGTCCTGCTTATCATTCAGACCTGACCCTATGTGAATAAAAATCCCTTCCACAACATTCCAAACAAGTGACCATCCACCTTCTACTTGAATGCCATAATGATGGGGAACTTAGCACATTCAAGATTCAAGTCATTTGCAATTAATAGTAGGCATTTAATAAATGTTTATTGATTGAGTTATTGATTGATTGATGGATTGAATTGTGACAGGAATACAGACTCACAGAGGCCATCCAGTCCAACTGGTACCTGAACAAGAGTCTTCTTTACATGTCCAGCAGATGGTCATCCAGCCTTTGCTTGTACCAAGCATCTCATCTCTCTCTTACCTCAAGCTGCTGATCAAAGAAAATGTTGAGGCCAAGGACATGTCCTTGAGATACTCCATTTGAGACCTCTAGATTGACATCAGTCAATTAACTCTACTTTGACACCAATCCTGGGCTCACTCTCCCAACTTGTGCTGGGATGGGGCAGGTTGGATCCTCAAAGAGTCAGCTGCTACACCTCTCATGGTTCTGGGGATAACCCTGTGAGTGTCAGTCCTCTTAACAATGCTTCATGAGCCTCTATTGATGTGCTTCCCTTTAACAATCAGTTGGTTAACTAATTTACTCAAATAACATAACAACATTAGTTACAAAGCATTTCTACCACCCTCTCCAAAACCTGGGGTATACCCTCCCAAAAATACACTCAGAAAGCATGGATGGAAGGATTGGTTTAAAGTACAGTGGTTGTAAGGCACATGTAAAGGGAATGAATATGCAAAGGAAACTCCAAACTCTGGAACTACAGGGATTCAATGCCCTTTCTTTCTCTGGAACCTCCAGAGAAAAGGCATGGTGTATCAGCTGGATGGGTAAGTCTCCTGTTAGGATGGGTCAAGCAGATTACTCAGATCTCTCTGCCATTGGGCTGTTGCTGTCCAGGCAGGGTCAGACATGCTGCTCAGACACTTGGCTCACTTGGTGTGGCATCTCTTATGGATGAATCAATCTGTTGATTCCCTAGGCTCACTTTAAAAAAAATTTAAAATAATAAAAATTTTTATTTATAGTTTTGGGTTCCTATTTTTATTGCTCTTTCTCTCCCTCACCTCTCCCTTCCCTGAGGTGGCAAACAATCAGATATGGGTTATACAATATGATTATGTAAAACATTACCATATTTGTCATTTTGTACAAGAAAACTTGATTAAAAGAAAAAAAATGAAAGAAAGTGAAAAATAGCATGCTTCAGTCTGTTCCATCAATATCAGTTCTTTCTTTGGAGGTGGATAGTATTATGTTTCATCACTAGTCCTTTGGGATTGTCTTGGGTCATTGTATTGTTGATAATAGTTAAGTCATTCACAGTTATTCATCAAACAATATTGCTGTCTCTGTTCACAATGTTCTCTTGGTTCTGCTCACTTCACTATACATCAGTTCATACAAGTCTTTCCAGGCCTTTCTGAAATCATCCTGCTTGTTATTTCTTATAGCATAATAATATTCCATCACCATCATATACCACAATTTGTTTTGCCATTCCCCAAATGATGGGCATTCCTTTGATTTCCAATTCTTAGCCACTAGGCTCACTTTTTGATGGGCAGGTACAGGGTTTACTACTTCTACCCTGTGGTTTAGCTGGGTATTACAGTGCTCTTTTCAGTTGAGGCATTAGAGTGCCCTTTTAAGCAAGGGCAACAACCATACCAGAGAACTTGCAGATGCTTCTCTTCTTCTACTCCCTCAGAGTTTCATCTCTGAAACTTGTCATCTCCATGCAAGAGTTTAGAGAAGTCTAGTTTCTCTTTTCCAACAATCCTTCCTGGTTCAGATGTGACTTCCCATAGTGAGGGATTCCACTTTTACTTATGATGCTCTGTTAAGTTATACTTCCCAGATTTGGTCATTTGTAAATGAGTGGTCTGTATTCTGGGGCAAGTTCATAGACTCATTGGCTTCTTCTTGTGAACTTGAGCTTTTTAAGATTCTTACCCTTCCCAAGATGTGGAATGTTTCCTTGGTGTCTACTGACTGCCCCATATAACTTTCATCTTTGTTGAACTCTATTGTTTTTGGTGAGGTAATTGGGGTTAAGTGACTTGCCCAGGATCACACAGCTAGTAAGTGTTAAGTATCTAAGGTCGGATTTGAACTCAGATCCTCCTGACTCCAGGGACTGTGCTCTATCCACTGGGCCACCTAGCTGCCTCCGTTTGTTGAACTCTAAATAGGGAATGCCCTCACTCTACACTCTGGGTTTCATTATTTAAACAGTTCTAAATTCACTTAACTGAACTTTCATGGGGCCAACATCTTTCCATCTTTTCCACAAGGTAAGCAGGAGAGATATTGCTAAGTATTTAAATAACATCCAGGTATAATAGAATGCCTCAACACACCTGGATCTACCTGTGTCCTCTGCTTCTTATGTCTACCTCTGAAGGTCTGTAGGATATTGCTATTCCCTAAACTCAGCAGTACACCCCTCCTTCCTTTTATTCCTTTGCACAATCTGTCTCCTATCCCTAGGAAGCACTATCTCCTTACCACTAGCTCTAAACATCCTCAGATTCCTTCTGGACTCTACTCAAGTACAAACTCCAAAGCAAGTCTTTCCCAATCCTGCTAATTGGTAGTATATCCTTCTTCCTTTTCAAAATAGTGTCTCTAAACTGATAGTATTTGAATACTGATTGAAGCATATTTTTTTGTTAGCTCCTTTATCTGAAGTTTTGTTTTTGTCTGTTTTATTTCTTTATTTCTGTTTTCTTTCACAACCTGGCTAATGTGGAAATGTTTTGCATGACTGCTCCTGTATAGCTTATATTGAATTGCTTGAGTTCTTGGGTGGGGGAGGGAGGGAGGAAGAAAATTTGGAACACAAAGTTTAAAAATAATTGATGTCAACATTTGTATTTTACATGTAATTTTGGAAAATAAAATTCTAAGTATAAAAAGACAAAATAGTGTCTCTATTTATCTGCCTACAAGCTATATTCCCCAGGAGAATAGAAACTCCTTGAAAAGACAAGGACTATTTCGTATTTGTTTGTTTTTGTCTTTGTAGTTTCAGAACCTACAGAGTCTTACACATAATAGTCAGTCTGTCAATGAGCTAAAATTTATTAAATACACTGTAAAAGGGGCTCTCAAGGAGCTCATAGTCTAATGGGAAAGACTATGTACAAACAGGGTACATGCAGGATAAATGGGGGATAGTCAAAGAATGAAGGCACTGATATTAAGGAGCATTGGAAAAGGCTTCTTGAAGAAAGTGGACTTTAGGGGCAGCTAGGTGGTACAGTGGATAGAGCACCAGCCCTGGAGTCAGGAGCACCGGAGTTCAAATCCAGCCTTAGACACTTGACACTTACTAGCTGTGTGACCCTGGGCAAGTCACTTAACCCCAATTGCCTCACCAAAAAAAAAAGTGGACTTTAGCTGAGACTTGAAGGAATCCAGGGAATCCAGGAGGCAGAAATGAGGAAGAAGAGTGTTCTAGGCATGGGAAGCAGTCAGTGAAAGTGCTTGAGATGAGGAGACAGAGGGTACATAGTAGGAATTTAATGGCCTCTACTTAAAGATCTCCAGTGAGGGAAATTTCCTATCTTATTAGATGGCCCATTTCACTTTGAATTAATTCTTATCATTAGGAAGTTTTTCCTTAAACCAAGTTTAGACTTCATGCCAAGGGTGAGCTGGAGCCAGCTCAAACTGGGTAGAGGGAGCCAATTGTTAAATTTTCAGTGTGAGATTTACACGTCAGAAATCTGCAATCCCTACAAAGCAGGGTTTGATTTATTGTTTTATTGATTTTCTAGACTTAAGAAAGTAATTGGGAACATAATAATAATTCAGAATCAAACTTAAAAGTGCGCTGCATATACAATTTTCCCCTTGGAGAGCCAATTGTTAAACATTTCTCCAGTTTGCCCCTGGATCTACCTCTCCACAATTTCCACCCATTGTAGGAAAACTTGTCGAGGAGTTTGTCTAATCCTCCTTTCCATCACAGATTTCCAAATACTTGAATATATCTCCTCCTGGCTAAACATTCCCAGTTCTTTCAACCGATCCTCATATGGTCTGGTCTATAGTTCCCTTTCTAACATAATCACTGTCTCTCTCTCAGAGGGTTATTTGCAAGAGAATGTCAAAGAAATGATGTTTCGAAGCCTCTGGTCATGGGTTGTAAAAGTTGTCTTTTTCCCCTTGGGAATGAGTACCATGTATTTTTGTGAAAACACCCCTTCCTTGGTATTCATTAGAGAGATTCTCATCAGTCTCACCCAGGGAGGGGATGGTGGTGGCACCATCAGAAGCTCATCAGCCCCTGTCTGAGGGAGGCATGCTTGAAAACTTCCCAAAGGGCTTTAAACACAGTTGGTACTCAATAAATGTTTGGTGACTGCTTGATGGAGGGAAAGAAGGGGATCTGGGGCCAGGAACTGGAAAATTTGTGTCTCTACTTTTTCTTCTTCTCCCAAAGATCACAGGGTTTAAATAAAACTAGAAGAGACCATAGAGAGCCTTCCCCCCAAACCATCTGTAGTACCTGCTAGGTTGGGAGGCCATTAGAAAGAGACTTAAACTAAAAACCTATCTTTTAGTAATGTCTCCAAAACAGAATGGACATTGCAGTCTTAGGTAAATTCCTTTGCCTAAAGAGAAGTCCGTTTTCCCATCTGTATGATAAATGGGCTGGTGTGGATCATTTCCAAGTACCTTCCCAGTGCTAAAATTCCACAGCTCTATTGGCCTCTCAAGTAGGGATAACTTCTCCCCTCCCTCCCTTAAGCTCCAGAATTATAAGATTATGGAATCTCAGAGTTGGAAGGGGCCATTCCATCCAACTTGAACCTGATGGGGAACCCCTGTCTTGCTGACTTTCTGGGAGCATGGAAAGGATCGAGTACAGGAGCCTACATAGAGTAGAACTAGCTCAGTAAATGTTTGTGGGTGATGATAAGGAAGATGGTAGATGGGAATGTGCTTTATGAATCCTAAGGGATTATCGAGCCTTATAAGTTATAGGATATCAGAGCTGGGGAGAGAATGCTGAAGTTATAAAGGACCTTAGAACATGGGATGTCAGACCTGGAAGGAACCTTTTTTATTTTTTGTCTCAACTTGGAATTCATTCTGTAGGGAAAGGGCTTACTCCTATGCAGATCGGTTAATTACAGGTCTAGAGAGAGAGTGGCCTGGGAGGGGGTTACTGAGAGTTAAGTGACTTGTGCTGATGGTCACAAAGCAAGAATAGAATATAGAATATCAGAGCTGGGGGAGACTTTAGAACATAAAATGTTCTATTCCATTCAACAAAGTCAACAATCATTAAGAGTCTACTACTCTGGGGCAGCTAGATGGCGCAGTGGTTAAGCACCGGCCCTGGATTCAGGAGTACCTGAGTTCAAATCCGGCCTCAGACACTTGACACTAGCTGTGTGACCCTGGGCAAGTCACTTTACCCCCGTTGCCTGCAAAAAAAAAAAAAAAAGAGTCTACTACTCTCCCCAATTGAGAAATGGTCAAAGGATATGAACAGGCAGTTTTCTGATGAAGAAACCAAAGCTATCTATTCCCATATGAAAAAATGCTCTAAATCTCTAATGATTAGAGAGATGCAAATAAAAACAACTCTGAGGTACCACCTGACACCTATCAGATTGGCTAAAATGACAAAAAAGGAAGATAATAAATGTTGGAGAGGCTGTGGGAAAATTGGAACACTAATGCATTGTTGTTGGAGCTGTGAGCTGATCCAACCATTCTGGAGAGCAATTTGGAATTATGCCCAAAGGGCGATAAAGCTGTGCATACCCTTTGACCCAGCAATCCCACTTTTAGGTCTTTTTCCCAAAGAAATCATGGAAGGGGGAAAGGGACCCACATGTACAAAAATATTTATAGCTGCTCTTTACGTGGTAGCAAGGAATTGGAAGTTGAGGGGGTGCCCATCAATTGGGGAATGGCTGGACAAGTTGTAGTATAGGAATACAATGGAATACTATTGTGCTGTAAGAAATGATGAGCAGGAAGAATTCAGAGAAACCTGGAGGGTCTTGTGTGAGCTGATGATGAGTGAGATGAGCAGAACCAGAAGAACATTGTACACAGTATCATCAACAATGAGTGTTGACCTACTGTGATGGACTATATTCTTCTCACCAATGCAATGGTACAGAAGAGTTCCAGGGAACTCATGATAGAAGAGGATCTCCAAATCCAAGGAAAAAAAAGAAAGAAAGAACTGTGGAGTATAGATGCTGATTGAACCATATTATTTCTTTTGTTTTGGGTGCTGTTTTTTTTTTCTATTTTGAGGTTTTGCATCACTGCTCTGATTCTTTCTCTTGTAACAGGATTAATGCAGAAATAGGATTAATGTTATTATGTGTATATATATATATGTGCGTGTGTAAAAATATAATCTATATGTATATGTATAGAGATATATAGATATAACCTATATCAGATTACCTGCTGTCTAGGGGAGGGGGGAGGGAGGGGAGGGAGGGAGAAAAATCTGAAGTTGTAAAGCATGTATAAACAAAAGTTGAGAACTATCTTTACATGTAACGGAAAAAATAAAATACCTCATACATTTAAAAAAAAAAAGAGTCTACTACTCAGTTGAAGGCGCTGTGCTCCTGGGGTAGGATTACAAAGATTTTTTTTTAAAGAGTCTTTGTCTTTGAGTAGTTTACTTTCTATCGGGAAGGATATTGCTCTGAATACAGGTAATATGGTAGAATAGTCAGTCAATAAACATTATTAAGTGCTAAATACAAGGCAGGATATATGGGACAAAGGAGAATGAACAATAATGGCTAATATTAATATACATACACACATACATATATATAAACATATGTGTGTATATATGTGTGTGTATATATATATATGTATATATGCACGCGCGTGGGCACACACACACACACACACACACACACACACACATATATACACATATACTTTCATTGGAGCCTCACAACCACCCTGGGAGGTAGATACTATCATTACTCCCATTTTACAGATGAGGAAACTAAGGTTAAATCATTTGCTGCAGGTCACATAGCTAGTAAATTTCTAAGCCATATTCAAACTCAGGTCTTCTGCCTTCTGGTCCAGCTCTCTATCCCCCATTCAATTCAACTCAATTCAGCTCAATAATCTGTCTCTTGATTCAGTCCAAGCTGATTGATTGAATAGTAACAATAGCTAGCATTTAGGTAGCACTTTAAGATTTTCAAAGCACTTTACAAATATTATCCCATTCAATCTTTTATTTTTGGGTGGGGCAATTGGGGTTAAGTGACTTGCCCGGGGTCACCCAGCCAAGTGTCTGAGACTGGATTTGAACTCAGGTCCTCCTGACTCCAGGGCCAATGCTCTATCCACTGAGCCACCTAGCTGCCCCCATCATTCAATCTTATTATTACTCTTTTTTCCTGATAAAAGTATTTTATTATTTTCCAGTTACATTATTATTAGTCTTATTATCCCCATTTTACAAAAGAGTAAATGGAGGCAAAGCTAAGTTAAGTGACTTGCCCAGGGTCATACGGCTAACAAATATCTGTAGTACTCTAGAGAAAAATTGAGGAGGGAGTGATATCCCTTTCAGCAAGGACTAGGGGAGATGAGGGAAGGTTTCATGGAGGAGGTGGCCCCTGAAGTGAACCTTGAAAGAAAAGTGAGATTCTGAAAGGTAGAGACAAGGAGGGGGTATATATGCCAAGCTGCAGGAGATGCCTCCTAGGAATGAACAAAGATGACAGACTGAATTGAGGAAATAGTTCAGTTTAGTTCAGCAGGAAGATGGAGTTCATGGAGAAGAATTATATGAAGTAAGGGTGGAAAAGTAGGTTGGAGCAAGATTATAGAGGATTTAAAATGCAAGTTTAAGGCACTTTTTAGGAGTAGAAAGAGACTTTAGAATGTAGAATATCAGGGCTGGAAGAGCACATAGAATCCATAGCTGGGAGAGCCCTTAGAAGACAGAATGTCAGAGCTGGGAGGACCCTTAGGGGACATCTAGTCCAACATCTCATTTTACAGCTGAAGCTCAGACCAAAGAAACTTACTTGCTCAAGGTCTCACAGTGAGTCAGTGGTACTTCCAGTACCAGAATCCAGTTCTCCTAACTCTCATTTAGAGATGTTCTTTTAGCCCAAGTATTGCTTTGTTCATTCTTCTGGGCTAAAGCTTTGTCCTCTGCAGGCTTCACTTTTTAAGTCAGCAAAGCACATTTCATTGTCCTTTATTCCTTGGGTTGATTGACCCAGACTGGATGGAGAGGGCAGAGAAGAGGACTGAAAGGGCTAGAGGAGGAGTTAGGGTCACTTTGCCCTTTTAAAGAGTCAGATCCTTGTGGTGCTAGAAGGAAGGGAACTGGGGGAGATCATTGATTGGTTCTGTCTGGCAGTTCCTAGCGATCACAGGCTCAGTCACGAGGCAGCTGATGTTTAATATTCATAATCACCATTGAAAGAAAAATTAGACATCTGCCATCAGGGAAACTGGAAAGTCAATTAAGCACTAATCAGGGACAGTGGGAAAGGAAAAGGGCCTGCCCCCTTGTCTATATCTACCTGAAGTCAGCCACTTCCTTCAAGGAGAAGGGGAGTACACATTTATAGAGTGCCTACTATGTGCAAGGCACCATGCTAAGTGATTTACGAATATTCTCTCATTTGATCCTCACAACAGCTCTGGGAGGTGCTATTATTATTATTCCCATTATATAGTTAAGGAAACTGAGGCAGACAGGTTAAATGACATAAATGACAGTCACACAGCTCGGAAATATCTGAGACTGGATTGGAACTCAGGTCTTCCTGAGTGGAGAGGCCATTGCTCCATCTGCCTCAGGATTCAGTTCAAAACTCACCTAGGGTGGTGAAGTAGATAAAGCACTGGTCCTGACTGGAGTCAGGAGGACCTGAATTCAAATCCGGTCTCAGACACTTGACACTTACTAGCTGGGTGACCCTGGGCAAGTCACTTAACCCCCATTGTCCTGCAAAAAAAAATTAAATTAAATTAAAAAATAAGATTAAAAAAATCTCACCTAGGAAGCCTTTCCTAATCACTCGTCTAGCATTATGATGTCCAAAAATCCCTTTTCAATGTAGCATACCTCAGAGATATTGTGATTTGGTTCCAGACCACTGAAGTAAAGGGGATATCATAATAAACCGAGTTACATGATTTTTTTTTAGTTTCCCAGTTGCATATGAAATATGATGTTTATGCTATTCTGTAGTCTATTAAGTGTGTGATAGTATTGTCTAAAAATGCACATACCTTAATTTAAAAATACTTTATTCTTAAAAATTCTTTGGTGAGTCCTAATCTTTTTGCTGGTGGAGGGTCTTGCCTCAGTGTTGATGGCTGCTGACTGATCAGGGTGGTGGTTCTTGAAGGTTGGGGAGGCTGTGGTGATTTCTTAAAATAAGGCAACAATGAAGTCTGTCTCATTGATAGACTCTTCCTTTCACTTGAACACTTAGAGGCCACTGTAAGGTTATTAATTGGCCTAATTTCAATATCGTTGTGTCTCAGGGGACAGGGAGACCAAGCTAAGGAAGAGAGATGGGAGAATGGCTGGTCAGTGGAGCAGTCAGAACACATACAACATTTATCAGTTGCATTCTTGGTCTAATGTGGATGTGGTTCGTGGAGTCCCAAAACAATTAATTGTAATAGTAACATCAAAGATCACTGATCACAGATCACCATAACAGATATAATGAGATGAGAAAGTTTGAATTATTGTGAGAATTACCAAAATGTGTCATAGAGATGTGATGCGAGCACAGGCTGTTGGAAAAATGGTGCCAATAGACTTGCCCAACACAGTGTTGCCACAAACCTTCAATTTGTAAAAAATGCAATTATCTGTGAAGAGCAGAGCGATAAAACAAGGATCACTGTATGTCAGACAATAGCAGTGCAATGCAGTGGGTGGAACCCTAACAGGGTCACTGGATGAAGAGTCAGAAGGGATCAGAGATGTCACCTAATTCAACCTCCTCATTTGACAGATGGGAAACCGAAGGTCAGAGAGGTGAAGTCTTTTGCTCAAAATTATAGTTGGGAAGGAACACAGAGATAATGACATTTTCCTTCTCTAGCATTTTCAGGTTTATAAACCACTCACTGGTCTCAATAACCATGCTGGAAGATAAGGGTCACATCTCATCATCCTTACTTTACAGATGGGGAAACTGAGGATATCCCCCCAGTCACAAAACTAGGGTCATAGCTCTGGTTCCCGGAGACCATCTAGTCCACCCCACCCCTGCCCTTCTCATTTTGTAGATAAGGAAATTGAAGCTTGGGTCATTTATCTGTGGTCACATAGGGAATGTCAGGGATGGGATCTGAACCCAGCTCCTTTCACTCTAGTGCCAATGTTTTGGAGCTGGGACTCAGATTCAAGGTTTAGCCCTTCTTCTTTAATGTGGCCCTGTCTCTCAGGAGAATATCAGCATGGATCAGTGAAAATGATAAGACTGACTGAAGGGGAATGTG
The DNA here is from genome assembly GCF_019393635.1 of Dromiciops gliroides. Taxonomy (NCBI): domain Eukaryota; kingdom Metazoa; phylum Chordata; class Mammalia; order Microbiotheria; family Microbiotheriidae; genus Dromiciops; species Dromiciops gliroides. The sequence continues at coordinate 66,783,874 of NC_057861.1, read as the reverse complement.
GGGGAGGAAACCACAGAGGTACTTCAGAGTCCTGACCCCTTTTTTTCTCATCCTCACCGCTACTCCTGGCCTTCCTGGTGTTTGATGCCACAGGAAATATCTGGGTCACAGAAAAAAAAAATCCTTCACATTTGTCCAGCATTTTAAACTTTTCCAAAATGCTGTCAAAGGCAGCCTCATTTCATCCTCAGGATAGCCTGGGGAGACAGGTAGAAGCAGCCTGCCTGAATGGAATTAGAAAGAGGAATGAGATAGGAGTCAGAGGACCAGGGTTCAAATTCAGACTCTGCTGATAACTTGCCATGTGACCCAAGGCAAGTTTTTCCAAGCCTCAGTTTCCTCTTCCATAAAAAAAGGAATAATGATATTTCCACTATCTCTGCAGAACTTACTGAGACTCCATGGAGACCTAGGTTCAAGCCCTCCTCTGACATATATGGGCTGAGTGATGTTGAGCAAGATTTCTCAGGCAACTCTAAGGTACAGATGAGGTGCTGACCCACTTAGTAGAGGTTGAGGAAAAAACACAATTGGTTGGCACCTCTGGTCTCCAACCCTCACCCTTAGAACTTGTACAACTTCCCTGCCAGGGTTATTGTGAGGGAAGGCTTTTGTGAACCTTCAAGTGCACAGAAATGGGTGTTAATTATTTCATTTTACTGAGGTGAAAGCTCAGGCTTAGGCAAGGCAAGTGACATTTCCAAGGTTACTAATGAGGTGGTTAAAGAGGAAGGACTTAAAACCAGTTCTCCTGGATCTTGGGGCTATATTTTTCTTTCTTTCTTTTTTTTGGTGAGGCAATGGGGGTTAAGTGACTTGTCAATTGTCTGAGGTCGAATTTGAACTCAGGACCTCCTGAATCCAGGGCTGGTGCTCTATCCACTGTGCCATATAGCTGCCCCATTGGGGCTATATTTTTCACCAAACTACCCATTTCCCTCCCCTGACATGTTAACTTAGAAAGAAAAGCACCGCACTGGAATCAAAGGGCCTAGGTTCACTTTCTGTTTCTGACACTTACTTGTCCTGTGTAACCTTACACCAGTCACAACCCAGCTTCTAGATCTTACCCTAACATCCCAGCTGCACAGGATTTAAAAGTAAAAGGTGTTTTAGGGAATCATGTAATCAGAAAACTGAGGGCCAGCGGAGTTGTGACTTGCCCAAGGTCACACAGGGAGTGACAGATGTTCCAGGTTGAGGTTCAAACACAGGACCTGGGATTCCAAAATCATTGTTCTGAGGGATTCAACCTCTTCCAGCTGCAATGGGGGTTGGGGGTGGGGCGGGACAAGGTGGGGTGGGGTGCCTCCATCCTGCCCATCCCCTTGGTCCCAAGGTGGTGCTAGGAGGAAGTCCCTTTGCTATATACAATATAGCTATATGCTATAATATACAATATAGCCATATGTAATATAGAATATATACAATATAGCTATATGCTATATATGCTATATAGGATCGGAGGTTAAGATTTTGAAGGGACCCTAGACGCCATCTCGTCCAACGGCTTGATTTTACAGAAGAGGAAACTGAGATTCAGAGCGTTAAGTGACTTGCCCAAGGTCCCACAGGTCGTGAACAGCAGGGCCAGGTCTTGAACCCACAGACCTCTCCACGTCGCCTTCCCAGAGGACATCTCGGCGCCCCATTCCGCTACCCGGGAGTCCCCTCCACCCCATCCCGGCCCCCGCTCAGCATCCTCCCGGTCCAGCCCCTCCACCACCGCCGCCTCCCCCGCCCGCGCCTCTCCGGCCGCCCGCATCTCGGCAGGGGCCTGGGAATGGAGGCTGAAATGACCCGGTGATTGTCGGCGGAGGCCTCTGCTCTAATTTTCCCGGAATAGGTTTTGAGCGGCTAATGCGGCCCCCACTGAGCGGGAGATGGAGGCAGCGGCGGGGTCTCCGTAGGCGACGAACATTCACTCAAATGGCATTGTCTGGCTCCGCTCCCTGAGGCCCCGGGGAGCCCTTCACCCAGGGAGGGGGCTGCGCCGGCAGCTGCAGAAGCCTCGGTCGGAGGCGCTGCGCAAAGTTTACTTTCTTTGGTGGGGGGAGGGGTCCTTGAAGGCATCGCGGCCCTCCTCACCCCCACCCCCTGCCCTTTTGCCCTGGGGGAGATCCGTGGCCTGGAGGGTCATCCCCTTCTGGCCTGTTGGCGAGTGTGTGTGTGTGTGTGTGTGTGTGTGTGTGCGCGCGCGCGTGCGCGTGCAGGGGTGGAGGTGGGTGGCAGAAATTACCAGGGCTTTTAGACATCATTGAATCTCCACTGAGGTTCGCAGAGAAAGGGACCACAGAGACCCAGGGAGGGGAAGGGACCACTGGTCCCACAGATAGTAAGTAGCAAAGGCAGGATTTGAATCCAGCGCCGTTTGACTGCTTATCTCTTTTTCCACTGTACTGAACAAATGGAGCGATCATCAGGCTTCTGTCTGAAGTTGGACCCCAGGGATGGTGCAATTCTTTGCATGTTATGGCTTACAAAGCACTTTGCTAATAACAGTCCTCTGAGGTAGATGTTATACTGACTATTTATTGTCTTTGTTTTCATAGACTCATAGATTTAGAGCTGGAAAGGACCTTGGAAGTTCCCTAGAGCTCTAACCCCTTCATTTTATAGATAAAGAAACTGAGTCCTGGGGAGGTGATTTGCTTCAGGTCACATAGTTTTGAATTCAGGTCAGCCAAGCAGGGTTCAATGTAGTTCAGAGGAAATAATAGTGGATCTAGGATCCAAAGACATGAGTTCAAATCCTGCCCCAACTATTTATTACATGAAGCAAATGGCTTCCTCTCCCTGGGCCTCAGTTTCGTAAAATATAAAAGGAGAGGGTGGGTTCCTTCCTTTTCTAAATTTCTCGTCCTCTGATTTCCTACTAGCTCTCCTTCCACTCTATCATTTGGCCTTTTATAGACCAGAAACTGAGGTTCAGGGGACCAGAGGTTTGCTTAGTCAATCAATGAGCATGAATTAATTACTAAAATATGCACTATGCTGGGTGCTAGGGAGACCAAGACCCCCCAAGCTTCTTTCCAGCTTGATGGCCTCTGAACCTCTTGCCCTCTTGGGTGCCCTGGCCATGCCAGCAAATGCGGTAGGACATGGGAATTGAGGGAGAGGGAAGGAGAGAGAAGGTGAGGATACAGGGGAGAGGGTGGGGTCAGCATTCTTGTCTAAGCACCAAGGGGAAGGAGGCATGATTCTATTTTGGCTGGTGTGCATCATTATCCTCTGCCCTCCTCTCTTTTCCAAATCCCACTCTGATGGCCAGGCTCAGCTCTTGTCCCTCTTCCTCTGGGACTTTAAAACATTCTGATATAGGAATAACAGCTCCTGCTTCTGTGGTACTTTTCCCACAACCACCCTGGAGAGGAAGGTGGTGCAGGATTATTACTCCCATTTTACAGATGAGAAAACTGAGGTTCAAAGAAGGGAGGTGATGGGGCCAAGGTCACCCTGCTAGGGAGTGATGGAGCTGGGATCCAAATGTAGGTCTCTCAACTCCAAGTCCAGTGATCTTCAATTCAATTCATATCAACATTTATTAAATACCCACTGTGTCCAAGACAACCACAGTAGCGGGCCACCTCCTCACTGAGCTGCTGCTTCTCTGGGCTGCTTCAGTCCTGACCAATTGTCCCTGAACTCATAACACCTGGGATGGTTTTTAACCATTCCAGAAAGTGGGTCATCTAGGAGTTCTTTGGGACAGGCATAGACTGTCCCATAGGCTGGACCAGAGATACCTCTTGTCATGTGTGAGGAGGCCCTAAGGTGGGTATGAGGGGCTAATGAGGGGTGGCCACCTTCAAGGGGTGGTCATTGGAAACAACCATTATCTGGTTTGTTTTAAAATCTAACCAAATCCAAACCTGTTGCCATCATCATCCCACAAACTAATAATTTTTCTGTCCTGTCAAATAATCGACAATGACTCAGGGAGTGGTGAGGAGCTCATGTTGTGATTGGTTCCTTCCCAGGCCTTCTACTGGAAGCACAGGCCCCTTCCCTATGAATGTGAGGTGGCCCAGACCGCCAGGAATTCTTTGTTCCAGAAGCCCTGGGTTCTAGGTGAGCATAGGAGAACTTGACAGTTATGTTTCAGAGACAAAACCTGGCCATTCTCCTTCCCTTCTCAGCCAGACACACACAAAGACATCCTTGCATAGACACAGATATGCTCACAAACACAGAGGGACACAGATATTTTCTGAAAGACAAAAATACGCCTGGTCACAAGGGCATGGAAACATATTCGTTGACACACTGGAACACATGCATTTCTATAGCCACACAAAGACACAGAAATTCAAATCTAGACTTACACAGACAGACACAAAGACATGCCCACTGATATGCACAGACAGTAATGTGTATTCATGGTGACACATGGACCCAGGCACAGAACCTCAAACCCTGTACTTGGACAAGCAGACACCTGCTCACATAGACCTATTCAGGTCTTCTTGGGTCTCTAAGAGGAAGGCTGGATTTTAGGAGAAATGATCATTAATAATTAACCAGATTCAGAGGTCTCCCCTTTTCTAAATCCCTCATTTTAAAAAGCACAGTTTTCTTGAAGGACATTACTAATAATGAGATTGTATAGACTCTTCTCCATTTTGGTCATAGACTCTTCTCCATTTTGGTCAGACCCCTGCAAGGAATTTAATATATGGTAGGGAAGACCATTGTGTTCTACTCAAGCTTGGATGAAGACAAATTCTTTTGTTTAGATAGCCCAAGACTTCAGTGATAAGAGTAGAGATAATTTTTCTGTCCAAGAATGCTTCGAAGGGTATACAAACTGTGAATCAGCTGCCATGATTGTCTTTGGTCTAACAGATGGCCAAATGACCATCTTTTTATGAATAACCTGCTGGCCTTATTAATAAAATGATTAAACTACCCAGAATGTATGTCTCTAGAACCTTTTTAAAGGGACAATTTCTATGAACTTTAAGCTGGATTGGCCTCTTCCCATCTCTGATGACATACTGGGGACTCCTAGACTAGAAATGGGTTGAGAAGAGAGGGGATGATGATTAAGTGAGATCTCTAAGCTTCCCCCAGATAGAATACTTAAGGACTTCCTTTCTTTTAGGGGAGTCAGAAAACTTGGGATTTAGTTTGAACTCTGTTACTTACCAGCTCTGTGACTTAGCATAGTGGGATGAACACTAGATTTGGAGAACCTCGGTTCAAATCCCAGCCATGCTACTTGCTGCTCAGAAGTGTGATCTTTCTTTGGGCCTCACTTTCTTCATGTGTAAAATAACGTGTCTGGAACAGAATCTTTATTTCTTGTTTGTTTTGGTGGGGCAATGAGGGTTAAGTGACTTGCCCAGGGTCACACAGCTAGTAAGTGTCAAGTGTCTGAGACTGGATTTGAACTCAGGTCCTCCTGAACCCAGGGCTGGTGCCTTATCCACTGTGCCACCTAGCTGCCCCAAGGAACAGAATATTTCTAAAATCCATTTTACTTCTACATCTTTGATTCTATGATCCTAAATTCTTTGACCAGTCTGGGCCTCAGTCTGCTCATCTATGAAAAAGGGAGAATGGTACTTGCACCTCCTCCCTTACATGGGTTTGATGAAGAAAGAACTTTTCTTCCTCCTTTAGGACAATCAGATGACTCTGGATACAAAGAAGTCAAGGCTCTACCTTTTATGTTGGGCTATTGGAGGGCTTTGATAAGGTTCACTGATAAAGGAGGGAGATGTTTAGGAGGAATTAATTAGGCTCACTGGGACTCTGAACCACAGCTCTGGTGGAGAAGGGTCTGCCCCAACACCCTGGTTCTTTGGTTCTCTCTCCCACCCCTTTATTTTCATCCTTTCCTCTATCTCCTCTCCCATGCCCCTTTCTCTTCTTCCTGACCTTTTTCCACTTTCTTCCTGTCTCTTCTGTTTCTACCTACCTTCCACCCTCCCTCCGTTCTCTCTAACTCTCCCCCTTTCCCCTGTCCCTGTTCTCCCTGACCTCATCTGCTGTATTTTTCTTCCTTCCCTTTCTTGTTCTCCCCTTTTTCTCCCCTCCTCCCTCTCTTCTGCTTTCATCTTTCTTCTCCTCTCTCCTCCATCTTCCCTCTTCCAGTCTCCTCTCCTCCCTATTTCCTCCCCTTCTGCTCTTCCTCATTTGGCCTTTCTCCTTTCTCTTTCAAAATTTCTCCTCTTCCCCTTGTTTGCCCTCCCCTCTCCCCTGCCTCTTTTTTTCTTGGAACAGGAGCAGAGGCTCAGGAAGCTCTGGGAATTCATCCAGCCTTTAAGAGTTTGAGTCAACAAGCCCTGATTGTGTCAATTTGCCCACTGCCCACAGTGCTCTGTGCTAGGGTGTGTGTGTGTGTGTGTGTGTGTGTGTGTGTGTGTGTGTGTATGTATTGTGCACCAGCGCAAGCGCCGCACAACATGCCTAGAAGCCAAAGAAAGACCCATGCATGACCCCGTTGCAGCCAGAAGGGCTCTTCCTTAGAGACCATCTTGTCCAACTCCATTATTTAAATGATGGGGGAGTGAGGTTCAGAGAAGATGAGGAACTTGCTCCAGTTTAGGGCTGTGTGTGTGGTGGAGTAGGGACTGTAACCCGGTTGATCTATTCCTTTGTCTTAGACTCTTTCCATTTTTCAGCACTGTCTCTCCAGGAAGACCTGCCTGGTTCAGACCCTGGAGAGCTCCCCTCCTTCTGGAGTTGGAAGGTCTGAAATTCGTGTTAAGCCATGAGAGCTCCCAGAAGGAGGGGGCTTGGGAGGCAAGTGTAGATGGCACCATAGTGGAAAAGGAGGGAGTTGGAACCTATGGATTTCTTAAGGCCTCTTCTAGCCCCAAACCCTGTGATCTGGATTTGGAATCAGGAAGCCTGGATTTTAGCACTGACTCACTCTGTGTCCTTAGATAATCTACCTCCCCTGTCCCCCTTCAGTTCTCTAGTCTGTAAGATGAGGCATTTGGTGTAAGTGATTTCTTAATTGTTGTGATGAGGGTCTTTTTACAGTAGAGCATTCATTGTATACTTTCTATGTGCCAAACACTGCTAGGCACTAGAGATGCAAAGACAAAAATATGAATTCTCCCCTGCTGCCCTAGGGAGTTTACTTTCTGTTGAGGGAAACAACTGAGCAGAAGTATCTCTGAATGTAGGCCCTAAGAAGCAACCAAATTAAATTTAAGTTTGGAAAGACCGATCCATTTTTTATTTCATACATAAGTACTTAGTAATAATAGTAATGAGGTGGAGAGGAGGAAGAAGAGGAGGAGGTAGCATGGTTTGATGAATAGGGGGTCCACCTTAAAGCCAGGAAGACCCAGGTTCAAATCTTGCTCTTAATACATACTGACTATGTGACAGATTAAGTCATTTTAACATTCAATGTTCTAGGTAACTCTCAATTCTATTGCAGAGAAGGAGCTTACTTGCATGGGTAGAGGGAGTTTCCTCATGTGGGAGTTCCCTATCTTACTAAATGGGGGCAGTTAGGTGGCAAAATGGATAGTATGTTGGTCCTGGAGTCAGAAAGACATTTTCCTGAGTTCAAATCTGGCCTCATATACTTACTAGCTATGTGACCCTGGACAAGTCACATCACCCTGTTTGCCTCAGCTTCTTCGTATGTAAAGTGAGTTGGAGAAGAAAATGGCAGACTACTAGTATCTCTGCCCTCGCCCCGCAAAACTACAACAAACCAAAAACAACAACAACAAAAAACCCCAAACCCTGAATGGGATCATGAAGAGTGGGACACCAAAGAACAAAGAAATCTTATTAAATAGTCATAAGGGATATGGATTGTGACTGAGACAGGTGATTTTATTAGCATAGGGAACTCCCTCTATGGAGGGATTTAGATACAGGGTGGCCCAAAAGTCTTTATGCAGATTTAAGCTTTAACAGCTTAAAACTACACAAAGACTTTTGGGTCACCCTGTATAATGGCAATACAGGACTAGATCAGCATCTTCAGAAATGATTGAAGGCTTATCCTTAAGGATCCCAGAATAAGTGATCATGGAGATGATAGAAAGAAATGATAGGAACTGAACAACCCATCATTACAGACTGTAAAAATTTAGCACCTTCTCAATACCTTGCAAGACATGACCTGGTGGCTGGAAGTATACATCAGAAGCTCATTATCTTTCATGGACTGACAGATGACAAATCCCCAAACTACAAATAGAGACCTCAAAAAACTCAGGAGAACTCAACCATTAAACTCTACTGTAAAAAGACCCTCATCACAACATCGTATTGTTTTCCAGAATCTTTGAGATATAATACTGATCTAGAAAACCATACAAACAATGTTTTTAATTGGTTGCCCTATCAAACACCCAGAATCTCCAAGCTACACTTAATGAGATGATTTCAAAATATAGAGACCTAGTGGAGAAGAGATCAAAATAGTGTGGGAACACGATGAGATGTCCAGCAACCCTGTTGTTCTGCTGATGGTACCGAGGATGCTTTCGATGAGCCTGCAGAGGATAAAGCTCACTTTCTACTACTTTTATTCGGCTACAAAGAGCAGTTATTTTATCCACCTGGGCAACAGTCTGGAGAACATTAAATGCAAAAGAATAAAGGCAGGGCCATAGCTTGTCTCTGGACCATTTCTATCTGAATCCCATCCAAAAAAAAAAAAAAAAGACAAGAAGAATGAGATAATAAAAACAATAGCTAACATTTATGTAGTGCTTTATGGCATGCAAAGTGCCTCTCATTTGATTCTCACAACAACCCTGTGAGGCAGGTGCTTTTATTATCATTCAATCAAATCAACAAGCATTTATTAAACACCTGCTATTTGCTGCACACAGGGGATACAAACAATCTTTGTACTCACTGACCCTACATTCTATTGGGAATACGGAGATAGGGAGACAACGTGTTCATATATGAATATTGATAAAACATAGAGAAAATAAATACTAGGTACTTTTGCGGGGTGGGAAGGGTAAGATGCTAGAAATTGGGGGAGAGGAATTGAGAAGAGCTTCATGTAGAAACTTCTTTGTAGATGAGGAAAATGAAACTCAAAGCAATCAGTTAGCACATATCAGAGGCAGCAGGATGCAACCTTGAGTCTCTCAGCAACGAGGCCAGGGGTTCTTCCATGATTCAACAATGTTTCTCACCTAGTAAGGTGTGGAGGGATTGGGATAGGTATCTGAATTGGTGGAGGGATTGCAGAGGGAGTCACAATCAGAAAATCATGGGTTGTTGAATAATGGAAGAATTCCAACTGTGTTTTGTCTTTTTATTTGTTGTGTGCGTGCGTGCGTGTGTGTGTGCGTGTGTGTGCGTGTGTGTGTGTGTGTGTGTGTGTGTATGTGTGTGTGTGTAAATGGAGCCTGGTCTTCTTAGCTCACTCAGGCTACAAGTGCCGTGAGTATTCATGGGCTGGACCCAAATCATTGATTGGCATAGAAGTTTTTAATCTGTTCTGTTTTTCTGACTGGAGTCAGTTCATTTGAACTTAGGCAGCCTTGACTCCTTGTCGAGGGAGAGGTCTGGATTACCACATTGGTCCTGGACTTCTCATGGACACCCTGCAGCTCAGAAGTCCCTAACTATCCATTAGCCTCAGCCTTTCTTGAATAACAGGGATTATGACCATGCCCCTATCACATCATCTAAGATCTGTGTTTTCATGAATATGGGAATTCTGTCCATCAAAGCAATAGCCCCCACCCCCCCACCCCCACCCCAGGCCAATTATAACTTAGTAGACAAGTCTTAGCTGCCTGAAATGGTGAAGTGATCCAGCCACAGTCACCCAGCTAGTGAGTTACCAGAGATGGGATGTAAACCTAGGTCTTCCTGACTTGAAGCCAGACTCTTTATGCCTCTCTGCTTTTTAATCATGACACTTAGACCATAGATTTAGTGCCCAATGGATCCGAGAGATCATTTAATTCAACCTGTGGTGCTGCAAAAACCGACGGCAAACATTTATTAAGTATGTACTGCTCTGAGCACAGAGGGAGATGCAGACCTGAGCTAAGGCAGGGCCCCTCCCCCTTCCCCCTTTCCTTCCCCCCTTCCCCCCCACTGAGCTCACAGTCCAAGAGTACTAGCTTTGGAGTCAGGAATTCTAATTCTGGCCCTGACACTTGTAAAATGGAAATAATAATACCTACCTCCCAGAGGGTGTTGTGAGGACCTTGCAAACGGAAGAGCCCTGGAGATAAGTGAGCTGTTGCTATGGAGAACAGTGTGGTTTGAAAGTGGCCTGCTGATCCTCATGCTATGGACCTCATTTGGGTTGTGGGAAGGAAAGTGGTGTGTTTTTTTTTCATAACCTGAGACTGCCATGGAAAGGTGAGTTACTGTTATAGCCCTCTCCTTTTACAGGTGAGGAAACTGAGCCTCAGGAAGGTTAATCGTTTGCCCACATCATTTGGTTGGTAAGCTTAAGCATACACACACATACACACACACACACACACACACACAGAGACACCCCTAACTCTTAGATCCTGACAAACTAAAAAACAAAGCGGGGTGGGGGGGGTTTTCTATCATTCATTGTTTTTTTCTGATTGTGACTTTCTCTACAATTCTAGGGGGTTGATGTGCTTGCTAAGCCAGAACACCTCGCAGAAAAGGGGGAGAGTGCTTCAGAGGTGAATTTTTGTGTGGGGGGCAATGAGGGTTAAGTGACTTGCGCAGAGTCACACAGCTAGTGTGAAGTGTCTGAGGTTGGATTTGAACTCAGGTCCTCCTGAATCCAGGGCTGGTGCTTTATCCACTGCACCACCTAGCTGCCCCTGGAGGTGAATTTAAAAGGTTCTATAGTGGAAAAAAGAAGGGGGGAGAGCATTTCTTCCAGCCTTGAATTCTGTGAACCTGTGATAGTATCTTAGACTTTAAAAAAAAAAAAAGGGCAGTGTGTCACACCCACTGTGTGACTTTAGATGATACCCCTTACCTCTCTGGGTCTCAATTTCCTACTCTGTAAAATGAGGGGTTTGGATTAAATTTCAAACTTTTTGGTGCTAGGATCCCTTTGTGCATTTAAAAATTATTGGGGATGGGGGCAGCTAGGTGGCACAGTGGATAAAGCACTGGCCCTGGATTAAGGAGGACCTGAGTTCAAATCCAGCCTCAGACACTTGACACTTACTAGCTGTGTGACCCTGGGCAAGTCACTAAACCCTCATTGCCCCTCAAAACCCAAAAACAAACAAACAAAATTATTGGGGACACCAAAGAGCTTTGGTTTGTGTGTATTATATCTGTTGATACTTACTATATTAGAAATTAAGACTGATAACATTTTAAATATTGATTAGTTACTTAAAATAACAATAATAAACCCATTACATATAACTTTTTATTATTTTTTTGGGGGGGCAATGAGGGTTAAGTGACTTTCCCAGGGTCACACAGCTAGTAAGAGTCCAGTGTCTGAGGCCGGATTTGAATTCAGGTCCTCCTGAATCCAGGGCCAGTGATTTATCCACTGCGTCAACTAGCTGCCCTATATATTTTTTTTATGAAAAAAAAAATAGCTATGTTTCCCGCGCCAAAAAAATTAGTGAGGTGAGTAGCATTGTTTTACATATTTTTGCAAATTTCTTTGACTATCCAGCTTAGAAAACAGTTGGATTCTCATCTCTGCTTTTGTGTTCAATCTATTGTACGAAGTTGTTTTGGTTGAAGTCTATGAAGAAAACCTAGCCTCAAATAAATATGTAGTTAGAAAAGGGAGGAATATTTTAATAGGCAAACAATGTCTTAGTACTATTATGAAAACAATTTTGACCTCATTGATTCTCTGAAATGATCTCAGAGACCCCTAGGCATCTTCAGACCACACTTTGACAACTACTAGATTACTTGATTTTTAAAGTTCAATTTGTTTCAATTCAATTTAACTCAATTGAAGCCAACGAGCATTTACTGGGGACATAAAGACAAAAAAAATGGAAAAAAAGTATCCTCTTTCCATTTACCACATTGACATCAGGTTCTGGGAAATGGAACTACCTTCAAAAGGTGTTAGAATAGGAAAATTAATTCTGCAGAAAAGCCCTCAAAGCTGTCTGTCAAGGGTCTGTCCTTGACCCACTTCTCTCTCTGCAATCTCTCCCTTCGTGATCTCATCCAATCCTATGACTTCAATGATCACTTCTGGGCAGATGACTCTCAAAGCTATATATCTAGCCCTTACCTCTTGCCAAAGTGCCAAGCAAATACCTTCAGTTGCCTGGAGGATATCTTATCCTGCTCCAGAAGTGTCGTAATGATCCCTTTGTTAAGATGGTGCAGTGGATAGAGCAGTGGGGTATATAATCAAGAAGACTCATCCTCCTCAGTTCAAACGTGGCCTCAGATGCTTACTAGCTGTGTGACCCTGGGCAAGTCACAACATCCTGTTTGCCTCAGTTTACTCATCTGTAAAATGAGCTGGAGAAGGAAATGGCAAACCACTCCAGTATCTTTGCCAAGAAAACCCTAAATCAAGTCACAAAGAGTCAGACACAACTGAAAAACAATTGAGCAACAACAATGAGCACCTTCAAACTCAACATGTCCCAAATGAGATTATCTTTCCCCAAACATATTCTTCTTTCTTTTGTGTCTGTGACACTGCCATTTACTCAATCACCTATTATCTTGACTTTGACCTTGGGCTTCTCTTTGATATTTCTCATTCCTTTACTTTGCAGACTTAAGTAATTCCACCTTCTCAGCATCTCTTGAATCTGTCTTCTTTCTAGTTTTCTTGCTATCACTCCAATATTGACCTTGATAATCTTTCCCCTGGATTATTTCAATAGCCTCTGTCTTCCTGCCTCTACTCTTTGCCCACTTCCAATCTTAGGATAATAGATTTAGGGCTGGAAGGGACCTTAGAGGATGTCTCTTCCACACAACTCATCTTATAGATGAGGAAACTGAAGCTCAGGGTGTTTAAGTGATTTGTCAAAGGTCACACAGGTAGTAAGAAGTAGATCTTAGATGTGAATCTGTTCCTCATATGGATCATGAAGTCATTTTCCTTATTCACTGATCTGGCCAAGTCCTTTGCTCTAAATCCCCCAGTAGCTCCCTATTACCTACTGAGAAAAGTTCAAACTCTTTTGCCTGACATTCAAGGTCTTCCACTCTTATCTTTCTAACTTTATCCCATATTACTTGCCTCTATTCATTTTATGTTCCAGTCAAGCTTCTCTAACCCAGTAGATACTGGACCATGATTCTCCTTTTCTGCTTTCGTGTCTTGGCTCATACTAAAGAGGTCTTCCTTGATTCCTCCCTTCTCCCTCCCTCACCCCAATAGTACCTCAGCTCTGAGATTCCCTCCCATTTATACTGTATATGGGCAGATAGGTAGCCTAGTGGGCAGAGTGTCTGGGCCTGGAGTGAGGAAGACCTGATTTCAAATCCAGCCTTAAAAGACTTAGTAGCTATGTGACCTTGGGCAAGTCATTTCACCCTGTTTGACTCAGTTTTCTCATCTGCAAAATGAGCTGCAGAAATGGAAAACCACTCTAGTATCTTTGCCAGGAAAACTCCAAATGGGGTCATGTAGAGTCAGACACAACTGAAAAATGCTTGAACAACAACAACAACAACAACAACAACAACAACAACAACAACAACACTGCATAGACTTTGTATATACATGGTGGTTTGCATGTTGTCTCTTCCATTAGAATGTGATTTTACTTCCTTTGTATCCCAAGTGCTTAGCACAGTACTGGGACATAGAACCATTGCTTAATAAATGTTTGCTCTCTGACTGACTGACTGACTGACTGACTGACTGACTGACTGATTGACTGACTCATTGTTCCCTCGTCTCTCCTCCACTTCCCCATGAACTCCAACTCATCTTTTAAAGCCCAGCTCAAAACACTGCCAACTCCAGGAAGCCTTCTCAAATCCTCCCACTCCCATCAGTAGCGATCTCTCTCGACCCTCATGGTTTTTGCTTTCATCTTTCCAATCCACTCGTCCTGTAATATTGTTTGCATCTAATCTTCCCACCAAAAGCAAGGGACCATGGGTTATCTTTGCTTTGTATCTCCTTCTGCCTAGAGCCCAGAGCCCTGCACACAGTAGATACTTAATACAATTTGTTGAATTGAATAATAGCTGATGTTTCTCTATCACTTTACAGTTGGTTAAGAAGCCATTCCACACCCATTATCTCATTTGCTCCACACAACAACTGTGTGAGGGCGGTAATGCTGGCGTTATTATTATGGTCATTTTAGGATAGAGACTGCATCTGTGATTCTCCCAATGCAGTGGGCATTTTCTTCTTGACGTATAGACTTAGTTGTGTGGTGTTTAAAAAGTTCGAGAGACATAGTTTCTGGGTAATTTAATCATTTTATTAATAAAGCTAGCATGTTTATTAATAAAAAGAGGTCAGTGACCCTCTCGAATGCCAAAGACCCCTCATGGAACCCGATCAATGCTTATCTGCCCTTGGAAGGGAGGGTGTTCCTGAGGGTGGCAATCAACTCTGATTGGTTAACAATTAATGAGAAAATGAATACTATAATGAGAGACTGGCTATATTACAGTGGGGGTCTTGGTCAAAGAGACATCAATTTCTATATCACCTGTCTGACAAAAAGGAGAATCAACATTTTCCCAGACCTTTCTGAGTAAACATAATGGAGCAGGAATCCACCTATTAACCTAAACTTAGAATTTCTTTTACTGTCTGATTAGATCTTGGCCTGGGTAAGTTTTTGCCTAAGATTTCACACCCTGGTTGATTTCTGGATGAGGAAGTAGCAAAGGGGAAAAACCTTGGTCCTGATTTCAATAATTAGTTGTTAACACAAGAGAGAAACAATCATTTCTCTCAATAGTCTAGAGCATTGAGAGGGTAAATGAGCCACCCAGGGTCACACAGAAAGTATCTCATAGGAGACAGGGCTCAAACCCAGGTCTTTCTGGTCTCTCTATCCACTTGGCCATATTATCATTTGGCCCATTTTGTGGGTATGGAGACCAGAGCTCAGAGATGGGGAGGGCTCTGCCCAAGGTTGTGGACCTCTTGACTCTGAAGTCTGAACTTTGCTGATAAAGCCTGAGGTCCTTGGGTTGGCATTCGAGGACCTCCACAATCTGCCCCAGGCTCCCTTTTCACCCTAACCTTCCCTTGTAGCTTCCCATATATCATGCGCTCCACCTCCATGAATGCTTTTCCCCAGTGTGCCATGGGGGCCTTTCTTCCCTGCCTCAGCACTTACCTTCATGTCTTCCTCCATCCTCTCTATTTTTCCTTCAAGGGCCCAGTTCAAGTGACTCCTCCTGGGGGGGGGGCTTTTTGACTTTTCATCCCCTCAACTCCATGCCAATCTATGGGGTCTCTCTCCTCTGACTTCTGGAAGCCTTACAATTTGGGTCCAACACAAACAGCATACCATTGCCTTCCTGTGTTATAGGGGAAATGGGTGGGGGATTGGGGTAGGGGTTCTTAGGAATTCCTCTTTAAAGAATTCCACCCTCTTGCACACAAATATGATTAGAATAAAATAATAGTTTATTTAGGGGCTGGGGAGAGGAAACCAAGAGAGAAATCTTGGACTTCTCATGGGGAGAAGGCATGGCACAGAGGCGTGACTCTCTGAGAAACCTTTCTCCTCCAGCAAGAGACAGGGAAATCCCAAAGAGATCATGGAAAAGGGAAAAGGACCCACATGTACAAAAATATTTATAGCTGCTCTTTATGTGGTGGCAAGGAATTGGAAGTTGAGGGGATGCCCATCAATTGGGGAATGGCTGGACAAGTTGTGGTATGTAATGGAATTCTATTGTGCTGTAAGGAACAATGAGCAGGAGAAGTTCAGAGAAACCTGGAGGGTCTTGCATGAGATGATGATGAGTGAAATGAGCAGAACCAGAAGAACATTGTACACAGTATCATCAACATTGTGTGTTGATCTACTGTGATGGACTAGATTCTTCTCACCAATGCAATGGTACAGAAGAGTTCCAGGGGATTCATGATGGAAGAGGATCTCCAAATCCAGGAAAAAAAAAAAGAACTGTGGAGTATAGATGCTTAATGAACCATACTATTTCTTTTGTTTTTGGTGCTGTTGTTTTTCTATTTTGAGGTTTTTCCTCATTGCTCTGATTTTTCTCTTATAACATGACTAATGCAGAAATATGTTTAATGTTATTTTATATATATATATATATATATATATATATATATGTATATATAAAACCTATATCAGATTACCTCCTGTCTAGGGGATGGGGGAGGGACGGGAGGGAGGGAGAAAAATCTGACATTGGAAAGCTTGTATGTTGAGAACTATCTTTACATATAACTGGAAAAAATACTTTTATCAGAAAAAAAAAGACAGGGAAATCCTTTTATAGAGGACTGATGGGGATGATCATCTGACTGTGGAAAGTTCCCCCCCACTGGTGGTGGCTGGGGGAACTAGGGTGAGAGACGGCTCTGGATTTCTCGAGCCATCTCTCTCCTCCTCATGCCACAAAGGCAGCAGTCACACCTAATCTTATCTCCCTGAGGGGTGGGGGAGACTGGAATGAAGGGTGGTGGTCCTGGAGTTAACTCAGTCCCAATCCAGAGTCACTTATCTCTTTAGGTGTGTCTGTCCCTTGGTTTAGTTTCTCTAGGAGAAGGTTCTTTGATTTACCCTAGCAAACTTCTGAGATACCCCGGCCCATTCAAATGAGGTACCCCGGCCCATAACACCTGTGAACCTCATCTTTTTTGTTGTTGTTGTTTTTTTGTTTGTTTGTTTTTTGCTGGGTTATGGGGGTTAAGTGACTTGCCCACGGTCACACAGCTAGTAAGTGTCAAGTGTCTGAGGCCGGATTTGAATTGAGGTCCTCCTGAATCCAGGGTCGGTGCTTTATCCACTGTGCCACCTAGCAGCCCCCTGTGAACCTCATCTTACAAGACAGATCACAAGTTTCCCAAGGGAAAGGCCTGAGTCTGTCCCTCTTCTTGTCTCCCCTTGTATCCCCTAGCATAGAGCTAGGTTCATGGTGGACTTTGCATCAGAGGACTTGGATTTGGGTCCTAATTCTCTCTCTCTCTCTCTCTCTCTCTCTCTCTCTCTCTCTCTCTCTCTCTCTCTCTCTCTCTCGGCAGGGCAATGAGGGTTAAGTGACTTGCCCAAGGTCACACAACTAGTAAGTGTCAAGTGTCTGAGGGCAGATTTGAACTCAGGTCCTCCTGAATCCAGGGCCGGCGCTTTATCCACTGTGTCACCTAGATACCCCTTAGGTCTTAATTCTGCTACTTAATATCCCTATGACCTGTGAAAGTTACTTCCTCCTCTATGGGTTGCAGTTTCCTCACCTGGAAAATAAGAGGGTGCTACTAGCTGAAACGTTCTTAGACTTCCATGCCATGGAACTCTTTGGCAGCCATCCTGGTGAAGCCTGTGAGCCTCTTCTCAGAATAATGTTCTTAAGTGCATCAAACAATACATAGAATTGCAAAGGAAATTAATTATACAAAACATAGTTATTAAAACATAAAAAACCCCAACAAGTTCATGGGCTCCAGGTTAAGAACCCCTTACTGGATGATCTCCATGTTCCTTTATTGTTCTAGAATTCTTTGGGGGACTCCGTAAATACTTATGTGTGAGACAGATGGACAGACAGAAATAGAGAGACAGAGAGAAGCAGAGTCCAAAGACAGAGAGACAAAGACAAATGGAGACAGACAGATAATGAGAGAGAGAGAGAGAAAGAGAGAGAGAGAGAGAGAAAGAGGGAGAGAGAGAAAGAGGGAGAGAGATTGAGAGAGAGAGAGAAAGAGAGAAAGAGGGAGAGAGAGAGAGAGATTGAGAGAGAGAGAGAGAGAGAGAGAGGGAGAGAGGGAGAGAGAGATTGAGAGAGAGAGAGAGGGAGAGAGAGAGAGATTGAGAGAGAGAGAGAGAGATTGAGAGAGAGAGAGAGAGAGAGAGAGAGAGAGAGAGAGAGAGAGAGAGAGAGAGGTGGAGGGGAGGCAGGCACAAGGGTCCAGCTATATCTCTGTGGTTCAAACAGGGGGAGGCAGGGCATAGCAAGGCAGTGGAAATCGACCTGGCTTGAGTGTCAGGAGCCCTGGGGGCTGCTCAGGAATGGGCCAGGGGACCCTTTAAGCAGCGAGCAGCCCTGAGCTGAACACTCTTCATCCTCTATTGTGGGTCCTGAAAGATGCAGGTGTTCAGAGCTTTTTCTGAGGCTGAATCGTCTTTCCTCCCCCCACAAGGGCTGCCTCTTTGTGGAAGCAGCCAGTGCAATTCTAAGTTCTGAATTCTAAATTCCAGATTCGGCAGGGCCTGCATTGTGTCCCTGGAACTCGGGCGCCTTTGTCCTTCCCTTCTCTCCCGGTTAATCTAATCGCTTCCTCCCAGCAAAGAAATAAATGAGAATAGCATCCAAACGCAGGCGGGACTTCCATTCACAGGCATTTTTGCTGCCTCTCTGAAATATTTACAATGGTGAGAGTGGTGGGGGCCGGGGCCCAGCCAGAGGCGAGCTGAGTTTGGGTAAATAGGGTTTTGAGACTTGGCAAGACAAAATCCCCCAGCCGGGCTCCTCCATCCTTCTCGCCCCTTCCAGGCTGACACCTGTTTGCTTCCTGGTCAGCTCTCCACGGAAGGGTCTGGAGGCCCTGGCCTGCCTATCTGTGAGACCTGGCCTCTCCCATGAGGGGTTATGGGAAAAGAAGGATTGAAGCATGGAAAAGATTCCAGATGGACTGTGTGCAAATGGGGAGGGAGGCAGAGGCTGGTGGGTCACTCTGCCCATGGGAGGGAGCTGGATTCTGGCAGACACTCAGGACCAGAATGCTAAAAGCTGGTGAAACACAGGCCCTTAGAACCCAGAGCCTGTGAACTGGAAGGGGCTTTAGAACAAAGAATACAGGATGTCAGAGATGCTGCCATGAGGGGGATAGGAAGTCAATCAGGGCAGAGTAAAAGGATTAGGGAGCAACAGTGAAAAGCCTGTGGAGATTGAATAACAAATGTGTGGTGGACCCAGTGTTCAGGGTTGTGGGATTTCCTTCATCAGCCTTCACTAGCATTTACATGGCAGGAGGGGGAAGATGGCAGGGAGGGGGGGGGGCTCTAGGACTGGGATTTGGAGAGGGGTTAGCTGGGATAGGATAAGTGGGCGCAGTTCTCAAAAATAGATGACAGCATGAAGTTGACTAAGGTCAAGGTTTCAAAAGGAGGAGAGTAAGGCCAGAGCATGGGATGATGATCTGGAAAATCAGAGAGAGATGGAGGGACTCAAGGCTTGGTTGAGATTAGTGAAGAGGTTTGGGGTGGGAGGTGGAGGGGCACAAGAGGAGATGGAAGGACAGGCTAGTGTGGTCAGAGACACTTTCAGAGTTCTTGATCATGGAGGAGAAACATTTGTGGAAGTTGGTAAGACTCCAAGGAAGGTCATTTGCTGGGTGGTGGTGGCAGCACTGGGAGAATCTGGTGTCCTTCTCCTCCTGGTCCAAAGCATCAGAGGGCATCAGTAAAGGTACATCTTAATTCTGTTGAGGGTGGTTAGGGATGCAGCATCTTCCTCACCTTTCTCTGTCCCGGTGCCCTCCATGACCAATGTGAGACAACATAAGGATCAATAAATCATTTAAGCAAACCACATTGTCTAAACCCAGACTGACCCTAAATCCCAAATCCCAGCACAGTTGAGTGTAGCTTCCTGGGGCTACCAGCTCTCACCTCCAGCTCCTCTCTGGCACCCAACCAGACCCCAAATGCCACATCATGATGTCAGTTCTTCCACTTTATGAAGCTGCCCTGCACTTGTTCCTAATCCCCTTAGGCTGAATGGTCTTAAGCAGGATTTAGGGAGTCGGGGTATTGATTTCTGTACCAATAGGTTTTGCTCCATGATTTCTCTCTTTCTTCCCACACCCATCCCCCACTGCCAAACTTAAAGATTATTTATATGCTAGGGATGGATAGACCATAATCTACTCAATTAGGGAGTCTCCAATTAAGCACCAGATTTATCTCTTTACTTTGTCAAACTTAATAGTAGTTTAAGGATAAACTTCAATGAAACCCTGGCTTCCCCGCTGGGCTAATTAACACCCACTTAGGATCTTAAACCTTCGATGGGTGTTTCTTTTCCCGGAGTATGATGCCTTATAAATCAGGGTGAATTTAGGGTTCAGGCTGCTGCCACCACAGACACACGAAGGGGTGTGGGGGACCTAGAGATAAGGGCCAGGGCAAGGATGGTTGTCAAAGGCCATGGCCAGGGCTGGAAGGTTTGCGGGGCACTCAGGTGGAGCTATGAGAGAACTGAAGACTTAACTGATTGGCCTGGACATTATTAGGTCCTAAAAGGACATCTCCATTGCTGCTATAATAATCACCAAGACCATTGCCCTCATAGACATCACTATCACCATGATCTCCACCATCCCTTTCCCTTCAATTATCATCACTACTACCCCCTTCCATCACTATCATCCTCATGAACCACCATCATCACTATTATAATGGACCATGATCACTATCATCATTATCTTCATCACAATCAATACCACCATCTCCATAATTAGTATTAGAAGCATCATCACTCCACCACCACTGTTACTGCTGGACCAACAACCCAGTCTCCATCATGGCTAATTCTATCATCACCACTATGGTCTCCACTCTCCCCATCTTCCTCCCTATCATTCATGTCACCATCACTTCCATCACCCCCATAACCACAGTAACTATCACCATTATCACCATCAATATTCTCAATATAATCACCAACATTTGAGTAATAACTATTCACAGTTCGGTGACACTTTTCCATTTAAAATCGCTTTGCTCACAATAACCCTAATAGGGAGTCAGGGCAATGACCTCCATTTCCTAGGCAAGGAAATGGAGGTCCATGAGTGTGAAGACATGCCTGTATCTGCGTCCATCCATGTGCTATGAATGGGTGGCACATTCCCTAAGAGCCAGGTAGGAGCTTGATAGGAGGAGGAGGAGAGAGAGAATGGGCAGAGGAAGGCTGAGGCCATATTGTGTAGTAGCTCCTCTTATTAGCTCCCATGTCCAATGAGCAGATGAGGCTAGAACATTGGACTGATTCTGCCCTGATCATCACCCACCATGGAGAGGTCATTGGGACTATTGAAAACTTGTTGGGATACTTCAAGTACTACAAACAATTTCCCTTCATTCAGTAGTTTCTTAGAAAGCATAGCAGTCAGATATGGATAGGTGAAACTCAGAGATCATCTAGTCTCATCCCACCATCTTACAGAAGAGAAAACTGAGGTCCAAAGAGGGGACATGACTTGTTTATGGTCACATAGTGTGCTAGTGAAAGAACTAGGACTAGAACCCAAATCTCCTGAATTCCAGTTCAGGGATTTTCCTTTTTCTTTCTTGTAAGCAGTATTTTATTTTTTCCAATTACATGTAAAGATAGTTTTCAATGTTTATTTTTTAATAAGATTTTGAGTTTCAAATTTTTCTTCCTCCCTCCCCAAGATGGCAAGCAATCTGATAGAGGTTATACATGTGCACTCATATTAAACATTAACACATTAGTCAAGTTGTGAAAGAAGAAACAACAAAAGGGGAAAAACGTGAAAAAAAACCCCCACCAAAAACAAACATCCAAGAAAAGTGAAAGTAGTGTGCTTTGATCTGCATTCAGACTTCAGGGCTTTTTCTACCACACTATGTTGCCTTGTCCTTATGACTTTGAGTCTCCCTTCCTTATTCTCTCTGTTAGTCTGTCTGAGTCCCTTTCATTTTGTCTGTTAGTTTCTCCCTCTTTGTCTCCTCCCCCTACCCTTCCCTCAATTTCTGTCTCTCCTTCCTTCCTTTCTCTCTGTCCTCTGTCTTCTCTTGGTCTCTGTTTTTCCCTTTCTCTCTCCCTTCCTCCCTTCCCCCCTTCTTCCTCTCTCTCTCTCTCCCCCCCTCTCCCTTCTTCCCTTTTCTCTGTTCTGTCTCTCCCTCTTTTTCTTAGATTAAAAAATCTACTAATTAAGATTTTGCTTCAGGTTGTGGGGATTTCATCTCACCTGTGTAATTCTTTCCTCTCCTTTGCTTTTCCTATTCTTTCCATCCACAAGTAGGGACAAGATCTCCTGAGGCAGAAGGGAAATCCCTCAACCCTCTAATCTTGGGAGGTCAGCCAAGAAAAGACCCCCAAGCTCTGCTTTTCATGTTCTTTGCATTCTGAAGGTCATAGAAGACAACATGGAATGATTACTTTGGATGGATACAGAATGTCAGAGCTGAAAGGTCCTTAGAAGTTAGAACATATAGCCAGAAGAGAACTTAGAACGAAGAATACAGAGTGGCAGAAGAGAAAGAAACCTGAGAATGGAGAATCTGAAATGTCAATGCTGGAAGTGTTATATATCATTTAGACCAGCTCCCCTATTTTTATGGAGGAAGAAAGTGAAACCCAGAGCAGGGTAGGAGCTTTTCAAGACTACACATTGACAGGGGCAGCTAGGTGGTGCAGTGGATAAAGCACCAGCCCCAGATTAAGGAGGACCTGAGTTTAAATCCAGCCTCAGACACTTGACACTTACTAACTGTGTGACCCTGGGCAAGTCACTTAACCCTCATTGCTCCCCCCACCCCCAAAGACTATACATTGAATCATTGGCAGAGTTGGGACTTCAGTGGGTGACCCTCACAAGGAATAATTTTTCTACCTGGCAACAGGTCTAGGAAAAGTATGCTTTGGGTGGCCCAAAAGGGCAAGAGCAGGCACCTGTTAGAGCTACTCTAATAAGGACATTCCCCATAAAGTCATTAAGTAGTGGAAATATGGAAGTTACAACCAACAACAGAGAAGTCAGCTGGACTAGAAACTTCTAGGCTCCCAAGAAGGGGATCATGGGTAGGTTATATGGGGATCTCTTTCTAGTGCTATTGAGGGGATCTAGACTGGAAGAACCCACAGGACCCAGAAGCATTAGAGAAATCCTGTCTCTGGAGTCAGGGGACCTAGATTCAAATCCCATCTTACTTACTGCCTGTGTGACCTTGAGCAAATCACTAAAACCTTTCTGGTCTTCAGGTTCCTCATCATTTTATATGAGAGAATCAGACTAGATGACCTCAGAGGACAGAGGGCAGTCAATCAATTTTTAAAGTACCTACTATGTACCGGGCAAGAAAGGAATTCTATGCCTGAGGGAACTCAAAGGTAGGAATCTGAGGGAGAAAAGACACTTCCTCAGCTCCTAATTCTGAAACCCAGAAAGCTGAAATGACTTACCAAAGGTTACTAACCCTTCCTCTCCCTGGGCCTCAGTTTCCTTCCCTGTAAAATGAGGGGTTGCATTTAGATGATCTCTAAATCCCTTCTATCTTTAATATTCTGTGGTTCTAGTATTCAATCATTCTCTGGTTTAATATCTCACATTCTATCAACTGTAACGTTCTGAGTCTAAGACTTCACGATTCTAATATTCCATGGTCATTCTAATATTCTTAGTCCGGGAGTAGAGGCACCTATGATTCTAACCTTCTGTGCTCAGACCTGGGGACATAGAATCTTAGAATCTTTTGCTTCTAACATTCTGAAATTCTGTCAAGAGTTAAATAAGGCTGACCTGCCAGTGGGGGCCTAGCAGGAGAGGTCTGGGTGGAAGGTAGCAGGGAGGAGGGGACCTGCATGTGTGTATGTGAGAAGAATCCAAGAGCAATTATGGAAATAAACAAGAAATGCAAAATGCAAATTCTGGCTGTTGTGAATTACATGACAGGGCGAGTGACAGCGCTTTATTAGGGGGATAACAGGGAGGGTTCGAAAATAGAATAATCGTCGCAACAAAAGCAATTTGCCTCCTGAAATTTTCATTTTAAATGGATGATCTGGTTTTAATCAAGGAAGTCGTCCCAAAATGCTCTTAATTACTCCGAGTCAGGAGCACCGTGGTAATTTCAATGTCTACGATCAGGCGGGTGATTAGATTTATACAAAACAGGCTGTTTGCAAGCGCACTCCAAGCCTGAGTTGGCTATTAAAAAAGAGAGAGAGAGAGAGAGAGAGAGAGAGAGAGAGAGAGAGAGAGAGAGAGAGAGAGAGAGAGAGGGAGAGAGAGGGAGAGAGAGGGAGAGAGAGAGGGAGAGAGAGGGAGAGAGAGGGAGAGAGAGGGAGAGAGAGAGAGAGAGAGAGAGAGAGAGAGAGGGAGAGAGAGGGAGAGAGAGAGAGAGAGAGAGAGAGAGAGAGAGAGAGAGAGAGAGAGAGAGAGGGAGAGAGGGAGAGAGAGAGAGAGAGAGAGAGAGAGAGGGAGAGAGAGGGAGAGAGAGAGAGAGAGAGAGAGAGGGAGAGAGAGGGAGAGAGAGGGAGGGAGAGAGAGAGAGAAAGATTTTTTATCTGAGCCCTTTCACCCCAGCATGGAAGCTAGACTAAGATCATCATTGCTAAACCAAAGTGAATTCCTATCCATTTTTTACACAGAAGGTTGTCACAGGTTAGGTTTTATCTTTTAAATGGAATGTTTGGCTTATTGTCCTGTGAAAGATGGTTTTAAGGCATCCTGGGCCCAGTGGGAATGGGAGCAGTTGGTCCTGGCCCTGGACGGTACTAAAGAGGCTGATTTTGGACCAAGAGGAAGGCTTTTAGAATCTCCGGGGGTCATACCATTAGCAAGGAGTGGGGTGGGGATTTCAAAGCTACTGGCCACCCCAGAAGGAAGAGGGAACATGGGCTCAGGAAGCAGAGAGACTTGTTGTACATATGAGGGCTGGGCAAGGGGACTGAAATTGGAGGGGAGGATCCTGTTCCTGTCCCAAAAGGATCCTCCTGCTCCTCACCTTGACTGGTCCCCTCCCCACCATCTACTAATGAAGAAGCTGAGACTGGGAGACATTAAGCAACCTGTACAGGGTTACACAGCTCACACACCATCTCAGCCAGTCCATCTCAGCCTAAGACTCCTGAGTCCAAGTTCAGCATTCTGTTTGTTAGTCAAGAGCTGCTGGTGTGGAGAAGAGGGGCTTGAGGAAGTGCTGAAGGTCAGAGGTTGAGAAAGGAGGGTCAGTCCCTTCTGCCCAACAAAAGAGAGAATAGCAAGAATGCAAAATGTTGGAGCTGGGAAGGCTTTCTCTGAAAAAAAAAATAAAAATAACAATAACGACGACTACCAAGCCTGACATTTATATATCCATTTAAAGTTTGTAAAGCACTTTACATACATTATCTCATTTGAGCCTCACAGAACATAGAATGTCAGGGCTGGGAGGGCCAGAATAAATGAGAGCCTAATAACGATAACTGACATTTAAATAGCTCTTTAGCATTTCCCAAAGTGTTTTTACATATGTTATCTCATTTTAGCTTTGCAAGAACCCTCTGAGCTAAGTACTCCAGGGGCTATTCCC
>NC_057861.1:66568531-66753531 GCF_019393635.1 Dromiciops gliroides | reverse complement strand
TCTTTAATATCTGACCAAACTCTAAGCACTGAGCAACACCTGCTTCAATCACCTTCATGGCCATCTGAACAAATTGTTCTCATTTGGCCATTCCACTGGGGGACGTCTTCACATGCTTGAGGTAGACTCCCTGCTAACTCACCAATGGGTCTGAGGACTGCATCTTACCCTCAGCCTGGTTTTGTCAGTCTGCCAAGACACTTTTACTGGGGTGTAGCCATTGTTCAAGCGACAGCTTCTTGGAGCCACAGGTGAGAGTTGGGTGAAGGTGGAAACCAAGGGTGGATGATCAGCCCTAAAAGGGGCTCAGTAAGCCCTCACACCAGAGGTGCTAGTCCTCCCTGACATACCCCATGTACCTTTGCCAAGAAAGTCCCAAATGAGGACACAAAGGGTTGGGAATGACTGAAACGACTCAACAACAGCCATTTGTTAGAAAGTTTTCTTTATACCCATCCTGAATTGTCTTTTCTGTAGCTCTGTCTCCTTCTCCCCATTGTCTATAGTTCTGTCCTCTGGGGTCAAACAGAATAGATTCAATCCTGTCCCACATGACAGTCTTTCCAATACCCAATGGCAGAGGTCATGTTGCTCAGAGACTTCTCTTCGCTAAGTTAAAAATTATCAGTTACTTCAGTTAACCCTTATGCAGCATGACTTTAAGGCTCTTCACCATCCTGGTTGTCCTCTGAAGACTTTCCACATTATAAATATCTTTCTTTAATGTATGGGTCTAGAGCTGAATACAGTGTGACCCAACAAGGACAGGACAGAGTGAGACTATAACTTCCTTAGTCTTGGAAAATGTGGATCAATGCAGCTTGAATCAAAGCTTGAATGCTAGAGTGCACTATTGATTCACATCGAGTTTGGGGACCACCAAAATGCCTAACTCTTTTTCGGTCTCCCCTCTTTTGTACTTGGGAAGTTGATTTCTTGAACCCAATAAGGCTTTGCTTTTGTACCTAAGTAAATGTCATCATCCTTGATTCGGTCCAATGTTCTAGCCCAGTGCTTTTCTCTGGACATGGGACCTCCACAAAATGGCCCCAGTGGGCTCCTCTGCCCATTCTTTCCTTCCAACCTCCTACTTGGTCCCCAGGGACATACATGTCAGGCCCCTCATTCACACACATGGGGATGGAAATACATGCAGGTATAGCCAGTTGTGCATGCA
Source organism: Dromiciops gliroides (assembly GCF_019393635.1). NCBI lineage: Eukaryota > Metazoa > Chordata > Mammalia > Microbiotheria > Microbiotheriidae > Dromiciops > Dromiciops gliroides. The sequence goes on along the minus strand of NC_057861.1, from coordinate 66,752,354 downwards.
TATGCTGACCTTTGAGTGATCACACCGTAGAAGGACAAGGTAACATACTCATGGCATTTAATAGTGGATGAATACCAAATTATGGTACAATCCTTTGAGAATAATGTGAATACTGAACCTCAGAATGAACCGAGGAAGGAGAGGAAAGTGAAGGACAACATAAAGGTGTCTGGTTTTTGGTGTGTGTGTGTGTGTATGTGTTTAATTTAAACCTGTACTGGGATCAAGAAGGGAAGACACTGGTATGTGATAAGCACCTACTCTGTTCCAGGCACTGTGCTATGCACTTTACAAATACTATCTCTTTTGATCCTCACAACAACCCTGGGAGGTAGATATTGTCGTTATACCCATTTTACAGTTGGGGAAACTGAGGCAGGCAAAGGTTAAGTGACTTGTTCTAGGTCACACAGCTAGTATGTGTCTAAGGCTGGATTTGAACTCAGGTCTTCCCAAGGATCACAGGGCCATGGCTGAACAAGGGCCTAGTGCCATCTAATCCAATCCTGTCTGTCATTTTATAAACGAGGAAACTGAAGCCCAAGGAGATTAAATGATCTGGTGAAGAACAGGACAATGCTTGGTGTGGATCAGTCAATGACAAGTGAAAAGAGAAAAGGACGACCCCCCCCCAAACTCTTATTTTGCTTCTGTTTATCTGCCAAGAAGCACAAGACCCCACCTGGAAAGACAAGATCGGAAATAACTCATAGAGAGTTGATACCAAAGACAAGTGGGAAGGCAGCTAGCAAGAGAGCACCTCACTGCCCTTCAGTGCAAGTCACACGGCTCAGGTGAATTACACCCTTGGGTGCTAGAAGAAATTCTTGGTCCTCAAATGAGAAATTGATAAAGTGTTGAGCACAGTGCCTGACACATAGTAGGTGCTTAATAATTGCTTATGCCTCCCCCTCCCCCTTCCTTCTGTTGGCCATCTTTAAAAGACCATGGAGAATGGGAGAGAGACCTCAGGATTAGTTAAGAAAGGAGAAATAGTTTATTCTTTCTTTCTTTCTTTCTTTCTTTCTTTCTTTCTTTCTTTCTTTCTTTCTTTCTTTCTTTCTTTCTTTCTTTCTTTCTTTTTAGGCAATTGGGGTTAAGTGACTTGCCCAGGGTCACACAGCTAATAAGTGTTAAGTGTCTGAGGCCAGATTTGAACTCAGGTCCTCCTGAATCCAGGGCTGGTGCTCTATCCACTGCGCCACCTAGCCGCCCCCAAAAGTTTATACTTTCAAAGAGAAGGGGAAGAGATCAGTCAGATCAAGTGGATAAGCAGTTATTATATACCTACTATTTGCCAAGCCTGTACTAAGTGCTAGGGATACAAAGCAAAACACAAAAACAACAACCAAACAGAACCCTTCCTTGCCTTCAAAGAGTTCACATTCTAAACAACTTCCATTGCGGGCTTAATTCTAGAACATGTTATATTAAAGGGATGGTTAGGGTTCATCTCGAAAAGGAAGTAGGGATGACTGAGAGCCAGTTTAATTTCACCAAGAACAGTTCAATCCATTCTAATATTCTTTTTTTTCTTTTATTGCATTACTACACTGGTAGATCAGGTAAATGTTATAGTCTATCTAATTTAGCAAAGTATATGATAAAGTCCCTCCTGTGATCTTGGGGGAAATGGAAAAGTGTGGGCTAGGAAATGGTACAAGTAGGTGAGTTTGGGAGTGGTTAAAATGCTGAGCCCAAAGAATAGTCTTTAATTGTTAGAAGTCCATTGGAGAAAGGTCTCTAGTGGAGTGCCACAGGGATTTGTGTTTAGAAGGAAACAAGTATTTATTAAGTGCCTACTATGTGCCAGGAGCTGTGTTAAGCACTTCACAAATATTATGTCATTTGATCAATAATAACAGTTGGGAAAACTAAGACTGGGAGGTAGGTGTTATTATTATTTCCATTTTATACTTGAAGAAACTTAGTCAGACAAGAGGTAGAGTGACTTGCCCAAGGTCACACAGCTAGTAAGTGTCTGAAACAGGGTTTGAATTCAGGTCTTTATTACTCCGGGCCTAGCCATCTATCCACTGAGCCATTTCACTTGGCCCTGTTGTTGTTCAACACAGCACAGAAAATTAAATAGCATACTTACAAAATTTGTAGATAATACAAAGCTGGAGAGCTAGCTAATACATTGGATGATAAATAGAATTCCAAAAGACCTTGACAGGCTAGATCACTGAGCCAAAATCTAGTAAAATTAAATTTAAAAGGGGCAGGCAGATATCAAGCATTTATTAAACACTTAACAGGCACTGTGTTAAGCGCTAGGGGTACAATTTAGGTAAAAAGGAAGATGTTCCCTGTCCTCAGAGAATTTCTGTTTTAATGAGAGAAGAGGACACATAAATGAGACCTAAAGAGACACCTAGGTGGCACAGTGGATAAAGCACCGGCCCTGGATTCAGGAGGACCTGAGTTCAAATGTGACCTCAGACACGTGACACTTACTAGCTGTGTGACCCTGGGCAAGTCACTTAACCCTCATTGTCCCAGAGAGAGAGAGAGAGAGAGAGACCTAAAAAGAGGAGGGGTGGAGGGATGGTAACTGCTCATCAGCATGGGGTCCAGCTCTGGAGAGTCAGAATCAGAGCCAGGAAGGGAGTGAAGCATGGCCAGCCGAGGTCTGTCCCCCAAAATGGGGCCCCTGGAAAGGAGGGATTCACTGATGAGAGGAAGGAGGCGGCATGGTGGGAGGGATGTTCTGAGGAGAGAAGGCAGCTGAGTAATGGTGTCCAAGTCCAGATTGAGTCAGAATCGTAGTCAGGAGGGGGAAGATGAAAATGTTGTTGTTGTTGTTGCCATCTAAGTGGTGAAGTAGGTAGAGCACTGGGCCTGGAGTCAAAAAGACCCAAGTTCAAATCCAGGTTCCTGAGAAAGTCACTTAACCCCCACCTGCCTCAGTTTCCTCATCTGTAAAGTGGGGATAATAACAGTACCTACCTCCTAGTATTGTTGTGAGGATAAAAGATCATATTTGGGGGCAGCTAGGTGGTGCAGTGGATAAAGCACCAGCCCTGGATTCAGGAGGGCTTGAGTTCAAATGTGGCCTCAGATACTTACTAGCTGTGTGACCCTGGGCAAGTCATTTAATCCTCATTGCCCCGCAAAAGAAAAGAAAAGAAAAGAAGAAAAGAAAAGAAAAAGATGATATTTGTCAAGTGCTTTGTAAACCTTAAAGTATTATATAAATGCTAGCTCTCATTACTAAAAATATTTTGATAGCAGGATTTCAAACTATTTGGTTTCTTTTGTAATCCTCCATATTTTATTTTAAGCATATAAAAATTTTCTTCTAGGAAAGGGTTCATAGGCTTTACCAGACTGCTAGAGGAGTCCAGGGCATAAAAAACGTTAACGACCTTTAAGAAGTCCCTCAGCTGATCTCTGAGGACCATATTCTGAGATTCTGTGCTTGGGCTTGGTTTCAAACATGTGCAAACACATCTGCCACCCACAAGGAAAACCTTCAATTTCTCTTAGTGCTCCAGGTTTTTCAAAGCATTTTCCTCCAGAGACCCCCAGGGAAGCAAAAATAAAAAAATGCCGTTACCCCCATTTTACAGATGAGGAAACTGAGGCCCAAGGAGGTTAGGTGACTTGCCCAAGGTCACACAGCTGGTAAGTGTCACCACTGCGACTTGAATCCTGGTCCCCAGGTCCCCTTTCTGCTGCCCCAAATGTAGCTATACTTGTGTGGTCATGTTCTATTCTGCCCAAGTGTTTACCTGGGCATACTTGGGCAATGCTAGATTGTTGACAGTTTACACACATGTGCCTAAGTGCCCATGGGTACAGACACATATGCCTGCCGTCGCCACTCCTTGGTTTGGATCTCCCATCTGGCATTCAGAGCTCAGGCATTATATTTGTCATCTGTACTTACAGGACCATTTAAAGCTGGCAGTAAGCCTCTCCTCTTGGCTCCTGCCATTCCTCAGTGGGTTTACTTAATGCAAACAAAAGTCTATTTTGAAACTCCTTCCATGGCAGATCCATCACTCCCTTCACATGTTCCCAGATCCTCCCGCTTGCCTGCCCTCCCAGCCCCATTGACAGTACCAGGCCATATGTGCAGGAGCACACATTTGCTTATCCTGGGCTTACTTCCACATGTGACAGCATTGATTTCCAAACTGTTCACCTTTGGTGTACCTCCTTACCCAGGAAAATAGTCACCTGTCACTTGGAAAGGGCTCCTCCGGAGCTAGGAAACCTGGATGATCTGGCTTGGGATTCCCACAATCCCAATCTTCTGTGGCATGAGGGTGGGGATGGGAAGGGGCTTCTATCCCTCAGGCTGCATCCTGGGATCTTCTGCTCAGGGTTAACTGTTGGTGCTTACAAAGTAAGGCTTTGACTCTTCGAGATGACCTATGGGAACATCCAGTTACTACCAAGGACATGCAGGTGACTCTGCCTGAAAAAATTCACTTTTATTTCTTTTATTCAAGTTTTCTTATACAAAATGACCAACATGGTAATGTTTTACATAATCGCACATGTATAACCAATATCTAATTGCTTACTGCCTCAGGGAGAGGAGAAGGGAGGGAGAGAAAGGATAAACTATGGAACTGAAAACTTTTTTTTTTTTGGAACTGAAAACTTTAAATAAAAATGTTTATTATTTTAAAAAATTGTGTAGATTCTATGTACTGCTGAGAAGGTATATTTCTTTCTATTCCTAATCGGTTTGCTCCAGAGATCTATCATATCTAACTCTTCCAGAATTTTATTCACTTCCTTAACTTTTGTTTATTTTTTTGGTTAGATTTATTTCTGAGAGGGGAAGGTTAAGGTTCTAGACTAGTATAGTTTTATTAGACTCTGCCTGAAAAATCTTGCTTAGATTTTCTTCTAGAGGTTATTTCTCTAGAAAAAATTCCCCTCCCACAAGTGCCTTCTCTAAAGCAAGGGTTCTTTACTTGTTCTTAACATTCATCTGAGAAGGACTCGAAAGACTTTGCAAAATGAGTCCATGACCCCAAATGCTTAAGATTCCTTGGCCTAAAGAGTGGGTTCCAGACCTCTCTAGATAATCCATTTGGGTTTCAATATTAGAATCCTTTGGGAAATTTACTTGAGCTCAGGTTGCAGAATTCTCCAAGCATTCTTCTTGGGCTCAGGTTTTGTAATCCACAAGACAACCCAACCCAACTGGGTTTGAGTTTGAGAATTCTCAAGACCATCCATTTACGTACTGGTTCTGGGATGTTCCTGACAATGTACTGTCAGCTCTGGGATTGTTTAGATGATCTATTTGGGTTCTAGCCCAACAGCTCCCCAAACAGACTAATTGTGTTGGGGTTCTAGGATTCTCCAATGAATCAGTTTGGTTTGATCTACTGGAATTTTTCAGACCATCTACCTGGGTCCTGGTTCTCAAACTCTCCAAGCCATCTCCCCCACGACCTTGCTTTCCTGCTTGCCACGTCACCTATTTGCTTTTCCTTCCCCTTAAAGAAACTCAGCTATTTAAACAGTGCAGAAATGTCAGACAGGAAAATTAATTGAGCCTTCTGAGAGCTGCTTTCTCCTCTGCTCAGCGTCAATAATCGCCAGTAAAAGGGAATTTATGCGGCTGGCACTGGGCTGTGCACAAAAGCAGGGAGGAGAGGGGGAAGTTTGCTAAAAGTCAAACCCTCTCTAGGGGCAGGCTGGCAAAGCCTCTGCAGAGGGAACATGCCGTCTGTGCAGTGGGCTCCTGCCCTCTCTGAAGGTCTCTGTTTGCTCCCTGGGTTTGCTCTTCAGAAGGAGCAGCCACCATGGAGTGGAAAGAATGCTACACTTGTTGTCAGTAGACTTATGTTCAAATCCTGGGCTCAATATTCACTGCCTGAGGATGGCCATGTTTAGCTGAGGGTAGCAAAGACTTGAACACGGACATGATTTAGGGGACTCCCTTTCTGAGCCTTCATTTCCTAATCTGTAAAATGGGAATGGGATTATCTAAGTCATGGAATTGTTGTGAGGAAAGGGTAGAAATGGGAGCTATAATTCACTGTAGGAGAGCCCTGGGGCTTGGACTGCTGAATGAGGAGAATGAATGAAAGAATGAAAAAGCATTTATTAAGTCAGAAGAACAGAGCGAAGTGGGGCCATGTACTCCCAGGGGGTGACTCCGTGTGGTTTTATGGCAACGGGACTGAATTTAGAATTTACTGGGTTTGTGTTCAGACCTCAGCTCCAGTACTTGGCCAAATCCCATTCTCCACTTACCAGGTGAAAGGAATGTATTGATCGATAGAGAGCTGCCCTGGAGTTAGGAAGATCTGGGTTCAAGGGCTGCCTTTGCTACATACTTGCAGTGTGACCTTGAGCAAATCACAATCTCTCAATGCTGCAGGCAACACTCTAAGACTAGAATGAATGGAAAAAAAGAACCCCAAAACAACTCATATTAGGTACTTATTAAGTGCCAAGTACTCTACTAATTTTCCGGAAGGGGTGCAAAGAGAAAAAGTGAGACAGTTCCTGCTTTCAAGGAACTCAAACCATTGTAATTAGAGTATCAATGGAACACCAACTAATGGACATGTTTTGACTAGAGAGTGAAATGGATTGAAGTGAGGCAGAGTTGCACAAAGTCATCAGCCTCACTCTCTCCTCCTGAGTCATCAAAGTCCATGGCAGGACAAAAGACAAGATGACTGATTGGTGATGGCCTGAATGACCTTGACATCTTTGATGTCTGACCAAACTCTAAGTGCTCCATAGTGTTTGCTTCAGATTGGAACAAACTGTTCTCATCCACTCATTCTACAGAGGGAAGTCTTCACATGCTTGGGGATAGACATCCCCCTATCTCTCTGACAGATTTGAGGCCTGTCAGTTACCTTCAGCCTGGTTTAGCCTATCAGATAGGGCTATGGCCTCTTCACATGCTACAGTTTCTTGGAGCCACAGATGAGAGTTGGATGAATCAGGTAGACACCAACGGTGGATGAGCAGCCCTGAAAAGGGACTAGCTAGCCATCACACCAGAGGTTCTGGGACTCCTGAACATCCCACCCACCTTTGTGATTAGGGGAGACAGCTCTGTGGAGGAGGGGTGCCAAAGAGGAGGCAGGGCAGCTGTAACTATTACAGAACGGGTGACAATCTGCATTGCTAGAAATACTTCACAATGGGCTCACTACATCAATATTTCCGGCACTGGAAATACACGTTAAAAAGTGAGATAAGGGCAGCTAGGTGGTGCAGTGGATAGAGCACCAGCCCTAGATTCAGAAGGACCTGAGTTCAAATCTGGCCTCAGACACTTGACACTTACTAGCTGTGTGACACTGGGCAAGTCATTTAACCTCAATTGACTCACCAAAAAAAAAAGTGAGATAGTCAGCACCAACCCTGATTCAGGAGGACCTAAGTTCAAATCCGGCCTCAGACACTTGACATGTACTAGCTGGGTGATCCTGGGCAAGTCACTTAGCCCTCATTGCCCCGCAAAACAAAACAAAACAAAAAATGAGATAGATTCCACTCTTAAGGGGAGCTCATTGTCATGGTGGTGCTACTGGTGGTGGGAATACATGGTGGCCAAAGAAGAGAGCACTTGGTCAGAGGTGTCCCATCCTAGTGTTGATTTTTGTTTCTAGCATGAGAGGTAGAAAGACAGATGGTAAGATGGCTGGCGTGGGTGGTGGGGTAGGCAGAATGTTAAACATGGGTTGGTCTGCAGTTGGCTAGCTAGACATAATTGGTTAGGTAATCTTGAACTCACTCACCAAATGAGGACAGAACAGCCCTAGGGTGGTGGGTCCAAAAGTGGAGTTGATAGACCTCCCCTGGGACTAAGGCAGGATTTCTAAGAATACCAGAAGTAAGGTATTGGGAGGGCAGATGGTGAGGGAGAGAAAACCTCCTATATGAGACTTTCCCTGATCTCCTCAGGGGGCTAGTGCCTCCCCACACTGCTCCCTTGTCCCCATTAATGTATATTTATTTACTTTGTATATGTTTTAAACAGACTTATAAATGTATGTGTTATTTCTTTGTAAGACCATAAGCTGTTTCAAGCTGTTTCATCCTTTGCTATTGCATCCTCACTACCTGTTACAGTACTGAGCTCGTGGATAGTAGAGTCATCATAAATGCTTGTTGTTTGATCAAAGTCTTTGGGCTTTCCTGCTAATATTGATGCATTGGCCTCATTTTTGGTAGACAATTGGGGTTAAGTGACTTGCCCAGGGTCACACAACTAGTACATGTTTGAGGGCAGATTTGAACTCAGGTCTTCCTGACTGTGGGGCTTGTGCTTTATCCACTGCATCACCTAGCTGACCCCATTAGCCTTTTTCTTGAGTTTCTTCTTTAGGATTTTGCATTGGAAGGGACCTTAGCATTGGGAAAGCTCTGGAAAAAGAGTCAGAATATCTGGTTTTGAGTTCTTGTTCTAACTTAAGAACATAAGATCAGGGGCTTAGAGCTAGAAAAGGCCCTGGAAATAAACCAGAACACTTCATTTTATATATGAAAATACTGAAGTTAAATGATGGGCTTGAGATCACATAGGTTATAAGCAGCAGAGAAAGGATCTCAGAGTTCTCTCCCAGGTCATTATATTTGGGCAAGTTACAAGGCTTAGTACAGGTCAAGCCCTTGGAGATAAACCAATCCATCTCCCTCATTTTATAGAAGAGGAAACTAAGGCCCAAGATCTTGTGACTTGTCCGAGTACATATGAATAGTGAGGGACGCAGACAGGATTTAACAATAGCTAGCTAGCATTTATATGACACTTTAAAATTTGTAAAGTGCTTTACATACATTATCTCATTTGAGTCTGGGAATTAGATGCTATTATTATCCCCATTTTATAAATGGGGAAACTGATTCAGATAAAGGTTAAGTGATTTTCCCAGGGCCATACAACTGATAACTGTCAGAGCATGGATTTGAACCCAGGTCTTCTCAATTTCAAGTCCAATATTCTGTGCACTATGGCACCACCTAGTGCTTAGATATCAAATCCAGTGTTTTACTCCATCATGCTGCATCCCCTGTAGCCAAGCTGGACAACTCCTGTTCCCTAAATATGTTTCTGAATCTTTGTTCATGCACATCTCTCTATCTGGAATGTTCTTATTTCTTCCACCCCTCTCCTATGCTCACCAGCTAAATTTATACATGTCTTTCAAGGCCAAAGTCCAGGGGTAATACCTCTGGGGGGCCTCCCCTGAACCACAAGCTGGAACTTCTAGAAGAGACATCCATGATGTCGGGGCTGGGGCGGGGGGGAATTGGAGGCCATGCCCCACATGGATCTGGGACTGGGGAGGCTTAGCCTAGAGGAGAGAAGACTTTAGGAGGACATGATAATTGTCTTTTGAAGGGCTATTATGGGGACAAGGAGTTCAATTTGTTCTGTTTGACCTAGGAGCAAGAGGAGGGCTTGCAATTATGCTTTGGCCTTGACCTAAAGGCAAACTTGCTAACAAGTAGAGTTGGTTGGCCATGTGTTGGGGATGCTACCGAGAGGGCTCCTTTTTAGTTTCACGTTGGCCTACAGGCCTCTTAATATTATTTTTGACTCTGAAATTCAAAGATTCTAAGACTCCCTATGACTAGAAGAACTGTCTTTCCTCCCCTGAATCTGCACAGCTCACTGTTCATCCTCCCCTATCATGTCATCCCCATATTCTACTTCAGTATAAGAAGGTAGATTTAGAACCAGAAGGAACCTTAGAGGTCAGCCTATCCTCTCACTTTACAGAAAGAGAGAAACTGAGGCCCACAGAGGGGGAATGACTTGCTGAGTGCCAGAGCTGAGGTTTAAAGAAATCTTCTAACTCCAAGTCCATATTGCTACTATAACACACTGCATTATCCATGGGAGGGTAAGGCCCTGCCTCAAGGCCTGGTCTCGAGTAGATTGGGGCTGAGAGACTGAATTTTTCAGTCCAACAATCCAAATATATAAAGACCAACATTGAAGTAGAAACAAAAGAGAAAAGAGAGAGCAGGATGCATTTGTGTCTTATCTACCACACATTCACAGTGTGACCTTGGATGAGTCCCATCCCTTCTCTGGGCAGCTATTTCTTTCTCTAAAATTCAATTAAATTCAGTTCAATTCAATTATGTACCTTCTCAATGCAAGACATTGTGTTAGGTTCTGGGGATACAAAGACAAAATCAAAACAATTCTATCCTCAAGAAGGTTACAAGAGAGGATACAACATGTATACAAATACTATAAGTAAATACAAGGTAATTTGAAGGGGGAGAGAGTGCAAATAACTTGGGGGAGGGGTAGTACATGAGATCAGGGAAGGCTATTCTTAGGAGATGGTGCTAAGCTGAGAACCTTGAAGAGAATGACAAGACTGAAGACAGATAGAATTGAAGAGGGATTACATTCCAGGGAGGAGGAAGGTGTGGGCAAATACATTGGAGGTAGGAGATGGAACACTGGGTTGGGGGAACAACAAGTAGTCCAATTTGGCTGGACAATAGAATATGTGATGAGGAGTTATTTGAAATAAAACTGGAAAGGTGGGTTGGAAGGAAACTGTATGCCAGGCTATCCCAGAGGCAAGAAGGAGATGGTGACAGCTGTTGAGCAATGGAATAACATTGTCAGTTCTGTGCATTAGGAAGATTATCTTGTTGATTTGAGGAGGGTTGATTCAGGAGGAGAGACAGGGTGAGTGGAGGGAGGATGGATGTGAGACATGCTTTGGAAATGTTACAAACAGAGGTCACAGGAAAGATAATAGTTCCCTCAACAGAAATAGGGCAGTTAATGTGTCCTGTTTTGGACTGGTTGAGTTTGAGATGCTGATAGAATACCCAAGTGGAGCTGTCCATGTTCAGTGCTGGAATTTGGGTGAGGTTGAAGTTAGGTTTATACATCTGGGAGTCATCTTTATCAAGGTGATAATTAAACTAAAGGAAACTAATGAGGTCACTAGGAAAGAGTGCATAGAGATCAAAGAGAAGAGGGTTCAGGACAGAGCTTTGGGGGATATCCACCCATATCCGTATCAGGATAGGAGAAGATTAAGAGTCTAGCTAAAGATACCAAGGAGTAGTGAAACAGGTAGGAGGAAAAACCAAGACAGGACAATGCCATAAAACTCAAGGGGAAGAAAGTATTCAGCAGGACACAGTGACCAACAGTCTCAACAGCTGTAGAACTCAAGGAGGATGAGGACTGGGAAGAGACCATGACGTTTAAAAACTAAGAGAGCACTGATCATTTTGGAGAATTAGATTTCAGTGGTGTTGTAAGAGGACAGATTGCAAAAGCTTTAGAACTTGATGGTGAGGGGGTTGTACTCAATGTGGTCTGAGGCTCTTTCCAGTTCTAATATTTTGTGATGTTTTGAATCTCCTCTACTTAACTGTAAGCTTCCCTGGGGTAAGGGCCCATCAAACAACCATGGCAGTTTTCTGTCAGCCTCAGCCTCTTGCATACTGCAGGTGTTCAATAAACATCTATTCAATTGAATTTTAATTCCAAAGCCAAGGTCCTGGTCTCATGACAGTGATGAGGGGTAGGTGAAGAATGATATTGGGAGGGGGTGCTGCTGATGCCTCACCTTAAGACTTCATGTCCCATCCCATGATAGGCCTGGATCAGGAAACATTTCATCTCCAGACTTTATCTGGGCAGGTGTCTATTTTGAGATTCTCTCTCTGATACTCAAAGCTGCTGTGTTGAGCTGACTTTTTTTCTTGTCTTCCTCCCTGAGGCCATGTTGATTCTGATCATCATGAGGCACCAACTCTACCAAAGAGCATCTATGGGAGGCTGTAAAGTCTCCATTCCTGGAGACCTTCAAGATCAAAGACAATTCTCAGTCTTTCAGGTTTGAGCTTTCCACCTCTCTGGGTATGATAACAGTGGCAATGCTCAGCAATAATAACCATAGCAATGATCACATATCCTCTCTCTCTGACACATGATTATTAATATTATTATTACTAAGAATAATTACTGTTATCAATCTCCAAATATGCCTTGCTCAAGTCAAAAGAGGGATGGGACCAGCTCAGTGCCATCTATTCCCCCACTAACAAGTTCTTAAATGAATCAATAAACAAGTGATTCACTTTGGGAACAAAAAAGCAAATGCATAAAGTGAACACCTGGCCAGGTTCAGTGAGTGCCATCTGATGGACTAGTTAGTCCATCAGCTGAGTGAAGGAAGGTCATAATTAGCTGACTTTTATGTAGCGCTTACTGTTTTACAATGTGCTTTGCATGCATCATCTCATTTGAGTCTTGCAACAATCCTGTGATGACAGGTATCATCCCCATTTTACAAATGAAGAAATTGAGCTTCAGATAGGTGAGTGACTTACCCACAGTCACACAGCTATTGCATCAGAGGTAGGACTCTGTTTCTCCTGATTCCAAGTCTAGTACTCTTTCTGTCCAGGTTTTCCCTCTCCCCTGTCTTATCTACATCCCCAAAGGAATCTCCTCTACATTTTTCCCAATACATGGCCACCCAACATCTGTTTGGGGAACATCCTGAACTACCACAAGCCCTTCTGGGACAACTCTGATTGTTAGGCAGGTTTTTTTCTTACATTGAGATAAAAATCTGCTTCCTGTGACTTTCCCCCCAGTTCCCAGATCTTCCCTCAGGCATCAGGCAGAATGAGCTTAACCCTTCCCAATGATAGAAAATGCTTTGTCTTTGGAGTCTGGGTAATTGGGTGAGATTCTTAGCTCTGATACTTAGTTAACTGTGTCATCTCAGGTAAATCCTGATATCCCTTTGAGAGCTTCTTTGCACTAGGTCATTGCTTCCAGTGCTTCACACCCTATTTCATGCTGGCTAACTGTAAAGGGTGTATGTGGGAACAGGTATTCATGTTGTCAAGGATTCACTCATTTCAGACTTTGATGGACCAGTATGAGAGTGTAAATAACTGCTTACTCCTTTAGGAGATGTGAAGAAATTCCTCAATCAACTTAATGGAATTTTAAAGTGGCTAGCCATTGATTGGCTGAAGGATCAACCATACCTGTGGTGACCTTAAAAAGTATAAGCTAGCTCTATATTGAGTCATTGATCTCTAGCATTCTAGTCCAATGATGTTAAACTCAAATAGAAATGGGGGCCGCTAACCCAGACATAAGGATTCCTGTGGGCTGCATATTGATTCAGTTTTAAAATGTATTATTAACTACATTTTATTGTATTTTTATTTATCTTGTTTCATGTTTCCCAATTACATTTTAACCTGGTTCCACCTCACTCAGAAGTGTTGTGGGCCCATAGTTCATATGTTTGACACCTCTGGTCTAGGAGAGAGCTGATGAAAGAGGAAGAACCCAGCTCTTGGCTAGGGACTGCTCTCTGCCTTTTCTCTTGCGCCTCTTCCAGAGGGGAGGAGGGAAAGGAGAGGAATTCCATCTCCTACCCCATTCCCAATAATAATTTTGTATTGCAGTGGAGCAACTCATCCAGTAGGATCCACTAGGAAGGCCCAAAGGGTCCATCTATGGAGTTCAGTTGAGCTGTGTAGAGAACAGACCAGGAGAATTATTTGTCTGGCAGAAACATTGGCTCTGGCGGCAGGAGGATGCCACAAAAGAGGAAGAATCATCAGAGCATTGCAGTGCTGGAGGTATGAATTACACTGGCCATCTGGGCTCCCTTTGTCTGGACCTCTCCACTAGTGAGTGCTCACATCTGAAGTTGTGTGTTTGTCAGAGAGGGTGCCCTAGGTTGAGAGGGCTTGTGTTTTGCTACTATTGTTCATGTTATGCCATTTCAGTAAATAACTTTGCTTTGAGCTAATTGTGTCCTCTGGCTGTTTAGAATAAAGGGAAATGCGTTAGTGGGGGTGAGTGAGCTATAATTTTAGGAGTGAAACCCACACAGAGGACCTTGAACATGAGGTAGTCATTCCTTGGAGCGGTGGAATCAAACTCAAATAGAAAAGGGGGCCTTAAACAGTGTGGAAGGACCCTGGCAGAATATATATTGACTTAGAAAATCACATACTATATTAACATTATCTATGGAGTTTCAGTATTTATTTAGTATTTATTTTGCTAAATATTTCCCAATCATGTTTTAATCTGGTTCCTGGACACTGGGGAGTGGTGTGGGGTATGTTTGATATCTCTGTCTTGGAGCACTTGACCTCAGAGTATGAGTAAGAAGGCATCCTACAGTGCAGATGAGACACCTAGAAAAGTCAAATAATTTGATTACTTACAATGGTAAGTAATGTAGCTGGGATGAGAAACCTGTTGTAGGGTTTAGAATCAGAGGATCTGAGTTTATAGTTCGGTCCTTGTCACTGACCAGCTGGGTGATCTTGGGCAAGTTACTTAAGCTCTGTGTGCCTCAGTTTCCTCATCTGTAGAAGGAGGGAATTAGACTCAAAGGCCTTTAAGGTCCTTTCTAGCTCCAAGTCTACGATCCTATTATTTAAAAGGTAGTGCATTTTCCTTTATGCCGCATTGTCTCATCCCTGTGTCAGAAGCACATGAGAAGATATTGAATGGGATGGAAGCTGGAACTGTGTGCCTGCCTTCTGCTGTCACACCCCTTCCTGGCCCGAATCCAACTTCACCCTCCCCCACATCCAACTTTCCTGACTCATGACCAGAACTCAAGGGCTTGGGGATTTAACCACAGGATTTACTGACCAGGGTTTTCCTCCCCACTCACTCTGGGAGCTAGAAGATGCTACATGAGCTTTTTGATCGACATGTTTTTTGCACAGAGAAAGCTGGAAAAATTATATTTTGCCAAAAGTGTCAGCCTGAGATAAAATATTTCCCACTGCTCTCAAAAGCTTGGGTATTTTAATGCCAGCTCTGCTCCATCAGGGCCTTTAACTCCAAGCCTTGGCTCGCCCTCCTTCCCTCCCTCCCTGTGCTTTCTTCATGGTGCCTGTGACAATTCCCTCCCTTGCCCCCCCACCAGCTCCCCTTCCTCTCTTCATTTTTCTCTTCCTCCCTCATTTCTCAATTTATAATCCTCCCCTCTGACAGTCTTTCTTCCCTTGTGTTCAGTGCTTTTCTCTCTGTCTTGCTCTGTGTCTGTCTTCTCTCCTCTTTTCTTTTTTCACTCATTCATTCACTAACTCTCTGTCTCACTGTCTCTGACTATATCTCTGTCATTTCTCTCTTCTCAGTCTGTCCATCTCCTACCCCATCCCCATTCCTCCCTCCCTCTCTCCCTTCCTCTCTCTCTCTCTCTCTCTCTCTCTCTCTCTCTCTCTCCTTTTCCCTCTCCCTCTCCCTCCCCCTTCTCTGTCTCACTCTGTCTCTGTATCTCTCTCTCTCTCTCTCTCTCTCTCTCTCTCTGTCTCAGACAGAATGTCAGAACTGACAGCTACCTTAGGGATGACAAAGTCTCACTCCCTCAATTTTCAGATGGAAAACTCAGACCAGAGAAGTCAAATGAGTTTCTCTAAGTCACCCTGCTTCTTTATTTTTTCTCTCCTTATAGCTTAGTCTCAGTCCTTCCTTCCCTTCTGTCTTCCCTTCCTCCCCCCTCTTTCTGGTTGTAATTTCTCTGTGACTCTCTCTTCATCTGCCTATCTCTGTCTCTCTGTTTCTCTCTCCTTTTCCTTCTCTTCTGGGTGTACTTGTTTCTCTCTCTTCTTTCTCCCTCAGTCTGGCTATGACTTTTTTTTATTCTCTTCTTCCCTCAGCCTTCTCTCCCTCTGTCTCAGCCCTGTGTTCTCTTTCTCCCTCTCCCCCTGGTCTGCATCTTTCTCATATGTCATGATGCTCACATGCTTCCCCTCACCCCTCATTCCCCTCCTATCTTTGATCTCCTCTTTACCATCACTCCTTGGGCCCCTGAAGCTTCACCCCCTTCCATATTTAGCAAATCACTCCATGTATTCTTTTTTATTCTCTCTTGCATTCCTCCACCACCTGCTTTTCCACCTCTGTCTATAACTCTGTGTCTGTCTGTTTCCCTGACTCTCTTGGGTTTTATCTGTGATGGCACAGAACACTTGGATGGAAACAGAAAGAGGCAGTAAAAAAAATTGAAAGTTTCCAAAAATCTGGATTTTTGGCATTGCATAAAGGCAAGCTTAAATTTCACCAGACTCATCTCCCCTTTTTTTCTTCTTTCCTTCCCTTCCTCTCTATCACTAGGTCTACTTGTTTTCCTTCTAACCCACACATAGGCTATGTATGAGACTGGCATAGATGACCTCTAAGGTTTTTGCTCATTTGAAACCTTAGGAAATTTTCTGTTTCCTATCTCTGTGCCCTTGAGCAAATCACTGAACCTCTTCGAGACTTAGTTTCTTTGTTTTGAGAAGGAGAGGGTTGGATTGTATCATCTCTAAGGTTACTTTATCTCTAAATATTAAAATTTTCTCCTCCCTCCCCTTCTTTTTCTTCCTCTCTCCTCTTCTCCCTATTTTTTATCTCCTTTCCTTTGCCCTCACTGTTTCTGTCCTTGCTCAATGTAAATCATATTAGCCTGGCCTTTCAAGGCCCTCTGCAATTTGGCACTAACCAACTTCTCTAGCTAACTTTACTCACACTGATTCTTTCATATGTTGCTTATGTCGTTGTTGCTGAGTCATTTTCCAGTCAGATCTGACTCTTCATGACCTCATTTGTGTCACAATGGCATGGTTTGCTATTTCCTTATCCTCATTTTACAGATGAGAGACTGAGGCAAACAGGGTTAAGTGACTTGCCCAGGGTCACACAGTTAGTTTCTGAGGCTAAATTTGAGCTCATGAACATAAGTCTTGCTGATTCCAAGCCCAGTGCTTTAGCCACTGTACCACCTAACTGCCCTCCCCCCCTTTCATGGACTCTCCCTTAAAATGTACTATTTAGGAGAGATGGTATATAGATATATAGTGATATATAGATAGAGTACTGAATTTGGGATCAGGAAGAGTAGATTATAAGTCACTTATTTTCTCCAAACCTCAATTTCCCTCATCTGCGAAATGGGTACCTCACAGGGTTGTTGTGGGACTCAGATGAAAGAATGTATATAAAAGACTTCACGAGCTTTAAATTGCTATATCAAGGCCAGCCATTGTTGTTGTTGCTTGAATCCATGTAACACCTTCTCAGCCTACCTACCTAGAATAGCCAGCTCACCCCCCCCACCCCACTCCAATAACTTCTGCCTCATCCTTTAAGGCCCATTTTAAGTGGCTTTTCCACCAGGATGCCTTCTCTGATCCCCTGATGAGCTTTCCCTCTATAACATTATCCTTTCCTTGTATAACATTTTATTTACCAAAAGGTAGTTCAGTAATGAGTATACCAGACCTGGAAGTAGGATACCAGGGTCTTAGCTCTGGCCTCTCCATATATTAGTTTCATTCATTCAATAAATCCATTGACTTGGCTCCCAGAGGTTCTAGAAAGAAGATCTTTGTCAAATTCCACAGAAATGGCAACTAATGTTACTCTTATGTCCTAGTTTATGTCCTATCTATTTGTAAGCTTTTGCCTCCTTTCTTTACCTATGAGCTCTCTCCCAGTGAATCTGAGTTGAATATTGGTATATTCTAGTCATATACATGTCTTAACCATGATTTTGGGCAAATCACTTACCCTCTTGGGATGTTACTTCCCTCATCTTTAAAATGGGGAAGTTGGGGGTGTGGCAGCTAGGTGGCACAGTAGATAAAGCACCAGCCCTGGATTCAGGAGGATCTGAGTTCAAATCTGGCCTCAGACACTTGACACTTACTAGCTGGGTAACCCTGGGCAAGTCACTTAACCCCAATTGCCTCACAAAGAGAGAGAGAGAGAGAGAGAGAGAGAGAGAAGAGATAGTGTGATATCATGGAATGAGCACTGACTCTGGAGCCAGATGGCCTGGGTTCTAGTCCTGTCTCTTACCTGTGTGAATTTAGGTTAGTCATTTAATCTCTCTGTTCCTTGCTTTCTTCATATGCCAAGTGAGGGGATTGAACCAGGTGACCCCTGAGGTCCCTCCATGCCCTAGATCTATAATTTTATGAACATCATTGAAACTAGAGAAGTAGAGGGCAGCTAGGTGGCACAGTGGATAAAGCACCAGCCCTGGATTCAGGAGGACCTGTGTGACCCTGGGCAAGTCACTTAACCCTCATTGCCACACAAACAAAAAAGAAATTAGACAAGTAGGTAAATAGAATGTCCTGGCTGTTATTTCTATGGGTGAGGTAGTGTGATGTTATATAAGGAATATCTAGAACCAGAAAATGTAGATTCAAATCCTTAATTTGCCCAATCTTCATTTTTCTTACCTATAGATTGAGGTTAATAATCTTTGCATCATCTGTTTTCCAGGATAGCTGTGAAGAAAGCATTTTGTAGATCTTAAAGTGCTATAGAAAAGTAAAAAATTGTCTTCTTTGCCTTCTTTACCTGCTCCTTCCTCTTTTTCTTCTGTGGAAGGATTTGGAAGGGAGTTTAGAGATTATTTTGTCCAATATTATTCTACAGAAAAGAAAATTGAAGCCCACAGAGGTTAAGTGATTTGCTCATGGTTACACTCCAACCGAGATAGGATTTGAACCCATGCTTACTAACTCTTAATTTAGTGCTGTTGCTACTACATGGTGGGGAGGGAATATGGGGGGACATGGCTCATTCATAGACACAAGTCTTTAATAATTCCCTGCCAAAGGGTGATACAATGTTCCTAGATCCTTTTGAAAAGCTATGGGAAGGGAGGGGGTGGGGCCAAGATGGCAGAAGAAAGGCTGTGACTCTCCCAGCTCTGGAAAACCTGTCCACATACCTCCAAAAATAATGTGATAAGACAACTCCTGGAGCAGCATAACCCATATAACAGAGTAAGACTCATTTCCAGCCAAAGATGGCTTAATTTGGTGACTGGGATGACTGGCTATTCAGGCTGAGAGAGGAGCACAGGTCACATGGAGCAGGACCAGCCTCAAGCAAGCAGCACCTCCAAAGGCTCAGAATTTTCAGCTCCTTCTTCTGAAGCTTGGCTTGCATACTGGTGATGAGGTTCAGTGGTTGGGGGGGAATAGCTGTGGTTTCTGCTGGAACTGGGGCAGGGTGCCCATGTTCCTAACCATCAAGCAAAGTTGAGGGTCAGCCACCCAGTGGGGGAGGGGCAAAGGCACACCAAGCTTCTGACCACAGAGAATCTGAATTCAATCAGACTTCTGTTTCCAGGTCAAAGAGAAAGCAGGCCATGGTTACTCACAGGCCAGGCAGGTTGAGAAAAAGCCCAGTCACCCCTTGGGCCAAGCTGTAGCTCAGAACAGTGTGTCCTGGAAGCAACACTACACTTTAAGAAGGAGTTAAAAGCCAAGAAATAGGGGAGGAAGATGAGTGAGTAGAAAAAACAGCAGACTGTTGAAAGCTGATTTGGGGGTAAGCTAGACCAGAATATACCCTTTAGAAGAAGATAATAACAAAGTTAAAGCTCCTACATCCAAAGCTTCCAAAAATATGAATTGGTCTCAGGCCTTGGAAGTGCTCAAAAGGGACTTTAAAGAGAAAGTGGGAGAGATAGAAGATTTAGAGAGGTGGAGGAAAGAATGGAAAGAGAAATGAGAGTGATGCAGGAAAGTCATGAGGAAAAAAGTCAACAGCTTGAAAAGCCAAATGGAAAAAGAGATACAAAAGCTCTCTGATGAAAATAATTGCCTAAGAATTAGGATTGAACAAATGGAAGCTAGTGACTTTATGAGAAACCAAGGCACAGCAAAGCAAATCTAAATGAATAAAAAAAATAGAGGGCAATATGAAATATCTTCTTGCGAAAACAGCTGACCTGGAAAATAGATCCAGGAGAGATAATTTGAAAATCATTGGACTACCTGAAAACCATGACCAAAATAAGAGCTTAGACACCATCTTCTAAGAGATTGCCACGGAAAATTTCCCTTATATTCTAGAAGCAGAAGGTAAAATGGAAATTGAAAGAATCCACTGATCACCTCCTGAAAGAGATCCCAAAAGGAAAACTTCCAGGAATATTATAGCCAACTTACAGAGATCCCAGGCCAAGGAGAAAATATTGCAAGCAGCTAAAAATAAACAATTCAAGTACTGTGGAGCTACAGTCAGGATAACCCAAGATCTAGCGGCTTCTACATTAAGGGATCAGAGGGCATGGAATATGATATTCCAGAGGGCAAAGGAACTGGGACTACAACCTAAAGTCACTTACCCAGCAAAACTGAGTATAATCTTTCAGAGGAAAAATGGGACTTCAATGAAAAAGAGGACTTTCAGGCATTTGGTGAAAAGACCTGAACTAAATAGAAAATTTGACTTTCAAATACAAGACCCTAGAGAAGCATAAAAAGGTAAACAGGAAAAAGAAATAATGAGGGGCATTAAAAGGATAAACTCTTTACATTCTTACATGAGAAGATAATACTTCCAACTCAAGAATTTTCTCAGTATTAGGGCAGCTGAAAGGAATATACTTAGACAGAGGGCACATATGTGAATTGAATATGAAGGGATGATATATGTAAAGCATTTATCCTCATTTTTTTGTGGGGCAGGCAGGGTGGAGTGGCTTATGTCTGGGGCTGGATGTGGGCTTGGGACCTCCTGGGTCCAGGGCTGGTGCTTTGTCCAATGTGTCACCTATCTAATCCATGATGACATCTTAAAAATAAAGTTAAGGGGTAAGAGGAGAAAGGGAAAGGGAGAGGTGGAAGGATGTAAAGTAACTCAAATAAAAGAAACAAGAAAAAGCTTATGGAGTGGAGGGGAAAATGGGGAAGGAGTGAGGGAGTAAGTGAGCCTTACTTTCATCAAAATTGGCTCAAAGAGGGAATAACATAAACATTCAAGTCGGTATAGTAATATATTTTGCCCTGAGGGAAAGTGGGAGGGGAAGGGGAAAAGGGGGGGAGAGGTGAAGGAAGGGAGGGCAGATTGGAGGAGGGGGCAATAAAAAGCAAGACATTTTTGAGGAGGGATAGGGTGTATTGAAGATAGAAAATAGAGTAAATATCTAGGGGAGGGAATAGGATGAAAGGTAATACAGTTAGCAATAGTAACTGTGAAAGAAATGATGAGCAGGATGCTATCAGAAAGACGTATGAAAAATGCA
Organism: Dromiciops gliroides; assembly: GCF_019393635.1. Classification (NCBI taxonomy): domain Eukaryota; kingdom Metazoa; phylum Chordata; class Mammalia; order Microbiotheria; family Microbiotheriidae; genus Dromiciops; species Dromiciops gliroides. The sequence goes on along the minus strand of NC_057861.1, from coordinate 66,731,328 downwards.
AACCATCAACAGAAGAAGAACTTACAGTATTTGAATACAGATTGAAGTATAATTTTTTTGTTAGTTCCTCTTGCTAAAGTTATTCTATCTATTTTCTTTCACAACTTGAGTAATGTGAAGATTCTTTGCATAATTGCACATGTATATATTGAATTACTTGATTCCATAGGGAAGGCTGAGGAGGAAGGGAGGAAGAAAATTTAGAACACAAAGTTTTTTTAAAAATCAATGTGAAGAAATGATGAGCAGGTGGATTTCAGAGAAACCTGGAAGGACATATATGAATTGATGCTGAGTAAGATGGACAGAACCAGGAGAACATTGTACACAGTATCAACAACATTGTGTGTTAATCAATTGTGATAGACTTGGCTCTTCTCGGCAATGCAATGGTCCAAGATAGTTTCAAAGGACTCATGATGGAAAATGCTCTCCAAATCCAGGAAAAAAGAACTGTGGAATCTAGATACAGATTGCACCATACTATTTCTACTTTTTTTGTTTTCCTCTTATGAGGTTTTTCCCTTTTGCTCTGATACTTCTTTCACAGCATGACTAATGCAGAAATATGTTTAATGTGATTGTACATGTATAACTTATATCAGATTGCTTGCTGTCTTGGGGAGGGGAGAGGGAAGGGAATGAGGAGCAAAATTTGGAACTAGAAATACAGAAACAAATGCTGAAAACTATCTCTATATGTAACTAGAAAATAATAAAATACTATATTAAATTAAATTTTTTTAAAAAGCTATAGAAAAAAGCTATAGGAAGGCCCTTGCTGTCATTCAGCTTAGATTTTACAGGTAACAAAAGATCCAGTAGTTCTCTTTGAGATTTAGAAGCAAATGCACTCGTGTGGCTTCAGCACTGCAGACCCCAGAGATAGCTTCCTCCCTTCGCTAGGTATATAGGCTACCTAAACAACCTTCATGTTCTTATTTCTAAGTCTAGAACCACAGTGACAGGAAGAGAAGGCATATGGTCAGTAATCTGTCAGATAAACCAGTCCATTGGATTGTTGAGTCATAGGACCTGGGGTCAAATCCCATCTCTGTCACTTACTATCTGTGTGGGAAAATCACCTAGCCTTTCTGGGCTTCAGTTTCTGCATTTTTAAAATGCATGGATTGTACTATATGATTTCTAAAGTCCATCACAGCTTGAAATCTACAATCCTCTGACAAAACATCCTGGAGTACCATTTAGGGCAGAGCCACCTGAGCTAGAGGGCAATTAAGTGGTCCATTGGAAAGAGCACTGGGCTTTGAATGAGGAAGACTCATCTTCATGGGTTCAAATCCAGCCTCAGATATTAGCTGTGTGACCCTGGACAAGTCAGTTAACTCTATTTGCCTCAGTTTCCTCATCTGTAATATGAAATAAAGAAAGAAATGGCAAACCACTCCAGTATCTTTGCCAAGAAAACCCCCAAAGGGGTCACAAAGAGTTGGACATGACTGAAATGATCAAACAACACCTGAGCTAGGTTTGCCAAGCCCTGCATTTTTCCTATCCAGCCCCTTTGAGTGGGACTCCTTCCTCTACTCTCCCTTCAAATAGATCCTCTTATCCCTATCTCTCTGGCCTGCATGAAATTATGGAGAGTAAATGACTTGTGTGTGTGTGTGTGTGTGCGCGTGCGTGCACGCGTGTGCACCCATAAAATATTTAGAAAGCTCCTAACACATTTATGACCATAATTAATCTCAGGCCTTGTTGGGGGAGAAAGGGACATAAAAAATGACTTCCTCATGGCGATGATGGCTGGGTTTCCATGGCTTTCCCACCATGTCTGCCTCTTCTCCCCCTGGGATGGAGACTGAAGGCTGGGATGCAGCCAGACTGAGTTCTGCCTCTGTATTCTAAGAAGGATCAGAATGAGGGAGCTGGAAATGCCGCTGTCCACTGTGCTGACCTACATCTCAGGTATGGTGCTCAATTCTGGAGCTTCACTTCATGAAGGGCATTAACAGTCTGGAGTACATCCAGAAGAGAAGGTGATGGGGATAGGGAAGGGACTGGAGGCTAGGTCTAATTGCAGGAAGTGTGTGTGTGGGGGGGGTTAGACTGGAAAAGAGAAGACTTAAAGAAGACATGATCACTGTCTTCAAGTCTCTCATGTTATCTTGTGGACAAGAGTAAATGACTCTGTGTGTGTGTGTGTGTGTGTGTGTGTGTGTGTGTGTGTGTAAATGTATGTGTGTGCTGCCACCCCAAAAATATTTAGAAAGTTCCTAACATGTTTATGGCTTCAAGTATGGACTGGACCAAAGCTTCTTAAATTGTGGGTCACAACCCTATATAGGGTCACACAACCGAATGTGGGGGTCACGAAAAATTTGGCAACAGTAGAAGGTTATTTATACCTATTTTATATGCCCATATACCTGGGGTCATGTCAAAATTTCTCAGGTGAAAAGGGGTCGCTAGTAGAAAAAGTTTAAGAAGCCCTGACAGTGTTAGGTGGATTCAGAATGTGGTGAATGAGAGTATACTTAGAGACATGCCATAAGTGTAAGGAGGGGCAGCTAGGTGGTACAGTGGATAAAACACTGGCCCTGGATTCAGGAGGACCTGGGTTCAAATCCGGCTCAGACACTTGACACTTACTAGCTGTGTAACCCTGGGCAAGTCACTTAACCCCCATTGCCCCACAAAAAAAAAAAAAGTACAAAGGCAGTATTGTGTAGGATTTGGAGTTAGGAAGAGCTGGATTCAGGTCTTGCTTATGACACTTACTCATATGAGAATGGGCAAGTCACTTTAACCTCTTTCAACCTTAGTTTCCTCCCCTGAAAAATGGGGATTATAACACTGCTAGTACTAATTTCACAGGGTTATTGTGAGACTTATTTGAGATAATACTTGTAAAATGTTTTGAAAACTTCAAATAAATGTACATTATCTTTACTGGGTCTATGCCAATTCGGAGGAGAGGTCACTAGAACAGTGCCTGAGGGATCTGTCCTATTGCTGTTCGATATTTTTATCAGTGACTTTGGTGAAAGCACAGGTAGTGTCTTGTGGGAGGGATAGCTAACAGGCTAGGTGACAGGTTTAGGATGCAGAAAGAGCTTTTTGTTAGAATGGCAAGCCAATTATAGGGAGTTGTAAACCTATGTTTTCACACAAGTTGTCTGTAACTTCCAGGAAGATTACAGACAACTCGTGTGAAAATATTGGGCATAGGGTCAGCTAGGTGGTGCAGTGGATAGAGCACCGGCCCTGGATTCAGGAGGACCTGAGTTCAAATCCGGCCCCAGACAATTAACACTTACTAGCTGTGTGACCCTGGGCAAGTCACTTAACCCCAAATGCCTCACTAAAAACCCCCCAAAAACCCAGAAAGTATTGGGCATAGATCTTCCTGTTCCTAGGCAGGCTGGTTATCCCCTGTGCCATGGAGACCTCTTTAATAAGATGAAATTTAAGAGGGATAAATGTCAATTTCTACATTTTGGTTCAAAAAATCAATTCCTCAAGTTTAAGATAGAAAAGATTTGCTTAGGAAGCAGTTTATGTGAAAAAGACCCAGGAGTTTTCATGGACTAAAGTTTCAATATAAAGTTTTATTTAAATTTTAAACTTATTTTTATTTAGAATTTACCAAGGGCTAAATAAAACATACATTTTCATATACAAAGTAGAACAGTAAAAAAGAGGATTATACATGAAACTGTGAATGTCTATTCCATACAGCTTTTGTTTCCTTTTAAGTATAGAATATATTCAACATATAATTTTCAAAGCTACCCTGCTTGTCTCTGTTTTCCCCTGGTATTCCTTCTGTTCTCTTCTGTGCATTAAGAGATGCCTCAATGACTCCTTTTACCTTTTTTTTTTCCTTTTTGATAAGCTTATTATTAGCCCACTCTCTCCCTTCCCCCTCCCCCCACTCCAATGGAAGGCAAAAAAGCAAACCATTTGTAACAAATATGCATAACTAAGCAAAGCAGATTCCCACATTGGCTTTATACAAAAATATATGTTTGATTCTGTACCTTGAGTCTATCACCTCTCTGTCAGGAGATGGGTAGCATGCTTCATTAATAATCCTCTGGAATCGTGGTTGGTTATTACACTGATTAGAGTACTTAAGTCTTTCAAAGTTGTTTTTTATAGTTCTGTTTCAAAGTTCTGTTTATAATGTTGTTTAGCTAGCTAGCATTTATATAGTGCTTTAGGGTTTGCAAAGTGCTTATTAATCACATTTGATCCTCACAACAGCTCTTGGAGAAAGGTGCTCTTCCTATGCCTATTTTATACATTGGGAAACTGAGGTAGACAAAGGTTAAGTGATTTGTCCAGGGTCACACAGTTAGTGTCTAAGGCAGGATTTAAACTCAGGTGTTCCTGACTCTATGGTCCAGCACTATCCATCATATCACCTAACTGCCTCTACTATTATTGTTGTACAAATTGTTCTCCATGTTCTGTTCACTCTATATCAATTCGTTATGTGTGTTACAAGGTTTCTCTGAAACTGTCCCTTTTATAATTTTATATATGATAATATTACATTGCATTCACAACCATAATTTTTCTAGCCATTCCCCAACTGATGAGTACTCCCTCAGTTCACTATTCTTTGCTATGACAAAAAAGTTATTATAAATATTTGTGTGTATATGTTTCTATCATCTATCTATCTATCTATCTATCTATCTATCTATCTATCTATCTATCTATCTATCTATCTATCTATCTATCATCTATCTATCTATCATCTCTATTATTTCTATCATCTATCATCTCTATCTGTCTATCATCTATCTATCATCTCTATGTATCATCTATCTATCTATCTATCTATCTATCTATCTGTTTTCTTCTTTCTTTGATCTTTTTAAGGACATGCAGCTAATAGGGTTATTCCCAAGTCAAAGTCACCATTTAATACCTTTTTGGACAGAGTTCCAAATTACTTTCCAGAATGGCTGGACCAATTCACAGCTCCATCAACAGTGCATGTGTTTGCTTGTTTCCCTATAGCTCCTCCAACAGTTGTCATTTTTTTTGTTATCCCTGGCAATCTGATAGGTGTGAGATTGAACTTCAGGACTGTTTTAATGTGCATTTCTCTAATTATTAGTGATTTATGGAATTTTTCATGTTGTTGATGGCTTGGATTTCTTCCTTTGAGAACTGTCAATTTAACTGGTATTGCTTTAGGAATGGCTCTTGTTCTTATTTGATTGAATCAATTTATTATATATCTTAGATATGTAACCTCTAGCAGAAAACACTGCAAATATCCCCCACCCCCCAGTTAATGGTTTCCTTATAATTTCATCTTCACTGGTTGTTTGTGCAAGGATGTTTAAATTCTTGTAATCAAAACTGTCCAATTTATCTACTGTGATAAGTCTCCATCCTGTCTTTGGTCATGAACTCTTCCCTATCCCTACTTGCAAAAGGCATTTCCTTCATTGTTCCTCTGATTTGTTTATGATGTGACCTTTTCTCTCTAAGTCAGGTGTCTATTTGGAGCTTATCTAGTTTCAATATGAGTTGACAGTGTGGCATTGAAGTCAAGAAAGCTAATGTGATTTGGATTGTATTAAGAGAGGCATACTGTAGAGTAGGTGGGAGGCACTTAGGTGGTGCAGTGGACAGTGTTGGGTCTGGATTCAGGAAGACCTGAATTCAATTTTACTAGCTATGTGACCCTGGGCAAGTCACTTGTGTCTCTGGTCTTTAAGATCTTCATCTGTAGAAAAAGGGTTTGGCATAATGGTTTCTAAGGTCCATTAAAATTCAAAAACTATGATCCCCTTTTCCTCCTGCATTTACCTAATGTCACAAGTTCCTCCCTGTTTCCAGCAGCTTCTCTCCACATGTAGAATGTTAGTATTGAGTTCTGGGTATCACATCACAGGATGGACATGACAAGAGGGAGACCACCAGCATGGTGATATATATAGGAAACCATATAAGCATTGGTTGAAAGGACTGGGGATTTTTCACCCAGAGAGGAGATGATTGGAGGTGGGGCATGACAGTTGCCTTCAAATAAAGTATTTGAAGTACCCACATGCAGGAGAGCATTCAGATTTGTTCTGCTTGGCCCTAGAGGATAAACCTCAGAACAACAGAAGGAATTCCACAGAGACAGATTTTTGTAGGAAAGACATTAGAACTGTTCAGAGGTGTAGTAGGCTCTTTTGGATGATCTGGGCTCTGTCAGTGGTGGTCTTCCTATGGAAGTTCAATGGCCTCTGATCAAAGATCATCGCTCTATAGCTGGAAGGGACCTTGGAGGCTAGTGCACTTACCCTCCCCCACCCACACATTTATTTTACATATGTAGAACCCGAGAGTCAGACAGATTAAATGATTTGCCCATGGTCACACAGCTAGTATAGAGACAGGATTTGAACTCAGGTCTCTGTTGTCTCCAAGCCTGATGCATCTGGTTCCAAATCCAGCCCACTTTCTATGTTGATTTCCATGTTGATTTCACATAATGTGGTATAGGGTAGACTTGATCAGGCAAGGATTGGATCAGATCTGATATGAGATTCCTTCCTCCCAGCTCTGAGAATCTAGGAATCTAGGACCCAATCCAATCCCAAAAAGTGCTTATTAAGCAAGTCCTATGGCAAGGCATTGGGCATATAAAGACAAAATGAAAAACTGTCCTTGAAGTTAAGGAGATTCCACTCAACTGTGGATGAAGATACAACTTTGAGGATTTAGATTACCTGCTCTCTCTCTCTCTCTCTCTCTCTCTCTCTCTCTCTCTCTGAGTCCTTGCTTCCTGAGTGACAAGGGACCTGAGATGATGAAGACCAAGAGCTGTCACAAGATGCAAGGAACCTCAGAAGCCATCTGGTCTAACCCAAGCAAATCCAAGTCCAGCACGATCTCTCACTCATACAGCCCTCTAAGGGTTGCAAAGTACCATACAGAGAAAGTACAGACTCTCAGAGCCAGAAGGAAGCTATGAGACCTTCTAGTATAAGCCTAAACCTGAGCAAGACTTCCAGGGTTGGAGCACTCTCTCACCAGCTCCTGAAGCTACACATTCAACTTTGGGAGAACTCTGGTTGTTGAAGAGTTCTTCTTTACATTAAAGCCTAAATCTGTGTCTTTGGAACTAGCTATTCTTATGATGACTGTTTTATTGTTGTTCTTTCCCAGAGGAAGAAACTGTGCCAGAGAGGGGAAGAGACTTGTTTAAAAGGTCATATGGTGAGGGTGCTGGAGTCAGGAGCTAGATCCAGCCCTTCTCTCCCAGTCCAGGTCTTTCCCTGACCCACAGAAGCCCTACGGCTTTTCATGGCCTCTCATGGGCAGCCCAGGGGAGCAGATCCTGCAGGGTCTGGGAGGCAGGATGCTCCAGCATGTGGCTGCGAGTACGGAGCCTGTGCCTCTGGTAGGAGGCCCCGTGTACGCCAAGCACAGATGCTGGTTATTTTAAACCTACTGTTCACTCATTAAAGCAGCTGTTTCCCATCCCTGAAGACGACTCAATTAGAATTAAATTCATCCAAGAATAAGAAACAATGTGACCATTTGGAAGTAAAACTTGTTAGCATTTAGACAAGCTGTGTGTGTCGTGGGCCCTGGGACTGACTGCTCCACAGGCTTCCCTGCTCATTGTCAAGTTAGGGGACGAGTCAGTTGTTTCGCAACAAGCAGTCAGGACTGAGGCCTAATTCTGGCTTCCTACTCTGACTGGGGACTGGAGTATGGAGTCTGCCAAAACCTGACATGTGATAGGAGCCATGGGAAGATAGACCTAGAGCTAAAAGAGAGCTCAGGGCCCATCAAATACAATCCAACCCCATCATTGTGCAAAGGAGGAGACTTACAGAGGGAAGTTAAGTGACTTACCCAAGGCCACATGGGTAAAAAGCATCCAAGCTAATGCTTTCTCCATCATTGCATGCTACTCCAAAGCAGGAGGGTCAGACTTCTTAGCCTCCTCTATCCATGGTTGTAGGCATTCCCCAAGGGGGCCAGGAAGCAGACAGACACCTGCAGATCACAGGAGAGGCAAGCAGTCCCAGACAGGTCTCTTGTGATGGGCAGAAAGTCTTCCTTCCTCCTACCCCATCTCCTCTCCCTTATCTCTCACCATCTGCTCCTGGAGTTTCTCTGTTCCTTTTTATGTCTCTGTCTCCTATCCACGCTCTCAGCAGTTATCTTGCTTGTTCTGTCTCTCCATGTTTCTCTCTGTTTCTGTCCCTCTCATCCCAAACCAGTAATTTTATCTGTTTTTGAGGAATTCTTAGTATAGAAAGTCCCCATAACTCATCTTTGATCATAAAAAGTTGCTGGAACATTGAGAAGTTAAGTGTTTTACCCATAGTTTCACATCTAGTATAAATCAGAGGTAAGACTTGAACTCTGGGCTTCCTGGCTCCAAACAGCAGATTGAAAGCAGTATCTCTCTCTTTCTCTGTCTTTGTCTCTGTGTCTCTGTCTCTGTTTCTGTGTCTCTATCTCTCTCTGTGTGTCTTTGTCTCTGTCTCTCTGTATCTCTCTCCCCCTTCCTACTCTGTCTTTATTTGTGTTTCTGTCTGTCCCTTTCTCTCCCCCTCTCCTCTCTGTCTCTCTTTCCTTCCTTTGTCTCTGTCTGTCTCTCATCTATTTCTGACTGTCTCTCCGCCCTCTCCCTTCTCTCTCTCTCTTTCCCCTCTTTGTCTGTCTGTCTCTCATTCTGTCTGTCTCTCCCTCCCTCTCCCCTTTGTCTCTCTCTTCTCTTTGTCTCTGTCTCCTTCTCTTTCTCTCCTCCTCTCCCCATTCCTCTCTCTCTCCTCTCTCTTCTCTTTCCTCCCCTCCCTGGGCTCCATTTCTTTACATCTGTGCCTATGTTGTCTGTGCCAAGTCTGCTCATGGTTCAGTTCAGGTCAGTTCAATAATATTTCTTGTTTGTGCAGGGCACTGTGCTAACTAGCATGGTGAATACAAAGATAATATGGCATAGACCCTCTTCTCGAAGCTCTTCATTAGTTTTTCCACTAAAGAGCTTACAGTCTAACAAAATAGATAGAAATGCACACAGATAACTCTGATATAAGAGAATGTGAGGCAAGGGCAAAGGAGCAGAGGGCTCTGGACAAAGTGAGTGAGAAATGTACAGGAGGGATGACTTTCAGCTGGGCGGGGGAGTTGGGGAAGCCTTTTGAACAAGAGGCTGTGTCTCCATTGGTCCTTGAAGGAAGGGAGGGACGTCACTGGATGGAAACTGGGTTGCATCAGAGGGTCTATTCCAGGCATGGGGGTGGGGGTGGGAATAGTGTGGGTAAAAGCCTAAGATGTAAAGGAGGTGATTTGAGAACAGAGAAAGGAGAGCAGTATAATTTGTCTGGAATTTAGGTTACAGTCAGATTGGGAAGGGCCTTAAATTCTAGGGGAAAGAACTTAGGCTTTTACTTTGTAGTCAATGAGTCAATGGGGAGCCACTGATGGTTTGGAACACAGAAGTGAGGACCAGAGTGGTATGTTAGGTACATTGAGAAGATGATTCAGGCAGCATGTGAAGGATGGATTGAAGGAGGGAGAGACTGGAGTCATGGAAACAGACTGAAATGAGGGTTTGTTGTGGTTGTGGTGTACCTCTGATGCAGTAGATCACTCAGAGCCTTAGGCTTCAGAAAAACAATGTCTTTGATATAAAATAACAACCCTGGGAAAAATCAATTCCCAAGGTGGTAAAAAGCAGTCCCCCAAAAAATAAATAATAAAAGCTGTCAGGAAAAACTTGAAAATGGTTGGCAGGGAAGCTCCCTGGGGTCTCAGAAGCTCCCAGCCTAAGTCCCAACATTTGTTTTTATTTCCTTCCTGCCCAATGGGTCCACAGATGGTCCTCAAATCAATCCGCTCCTAAGCAAAGTTAACTCAAACTGTCTCAGCTCTGCTCCACAGTGTTGGCTTACAATGGGGGGATAGGTGTTATGGGCATGTGGAGGTTAGTTGAGCCTCCCCACTTGCACTAGTGTCTCGGCCTACAAGATGTCCTGAATTAGGTAGGTGGCAATGGACAGGAATGGACCAATAAAAGAAACAGCAGAAGCTGACTTGGAAGAACTTGGCAACTTGGTACAGTGAAAAGAGGCATGACACAGAGGGTCTGGGCTAGAATCCCACCTCTCATTCTTATTACCTGTGTGACCTTGGGTCAATCATACAACTTCTCTGACTTTTCCTTTTCTCAACTGCACATTGAAGGGATTAGACTAGGCATCTGAAGTCCTTTCTAGCTGAGACCTATTGTTCTTGTTCAGTTGTCTTTTTTTCCCCTCTCAGTTGTGTCTGACTCTACATGACCCCATTTGGAGTTTTCTTGGCAGAGATAGTGGAGTGGTTTGCCATTGCCTTCTCCAGTTCATTTTACAATTGAGGAAACTGAGACAGACAAGGTTAAGTGACTTGCCCAGGGTCACACAGCTAGGAAGTCTCTGAGTCTAGATTTGAACTCAGGAAGATGAGTCTTCCTGATGCCAGGCCCAGTGCCCTATACACTATGGCACCACTTAGCCATCCCAGAGATATTATCCTATGATTTACTATGGACAATGAAAGGGAAAATGAAGCCAAAGTTAAATCTAAGATGTAAAAATCCTGAGCAACCTGGAAGGGAATGATGCTGCTGCCCAAAATAGACATGAGAAGAAGGGGTTTTTAACAAGTTGATGAGGTTAAATTTGACAAGTTTAAATTAAACTTATAATGAGTTTGTTTTAGAGATCCTCTCTGGCTCAACCACCTCATTTTACAGAAGGAGAAACTGAGGCTCAGAATGTTGCTCAGGGTCACACAGTGATTGGGGGAATAGAATTTGAACACAGGTCCCCTGACTCTAGGCTCATCACTCTTTTAAATTGCACCTTGACACTTCTCTAGAGTCAAGCTTGAACACTGATCATCCAGGAAGGATTGTCTGACAGGCATTGAAAGGTGTGGGACTAGAGCTCAGGGGAGAGGTTAGGGCTGGTTGTATAGAGTTAGGAGGCATCTGGGGAGAGGTGACCATTGAAGCTATAGAAGTGGGTGAGATGCCAAGGGAGAAAGTTTAAACTGAGAAAGGAGAGAACTGAGGACAGAACCTTAGAGGCATCTCTGGTTAAGGAGGGAAAGGAGAGGTGGGGGGACAGTGGAGGGTAGAAAAGCAGCAGCTTGAGGTGTAAGAGAAGGATGTTACTCTCTGTCCCCTGGCCTACTGTCCCCTCCAGCTCCACCATTGTGAATCTGATATTTTCTGTTTGAAAGGCCCATGCAGGTCGAACATTTTATGGTTTTGTGATTCTATACACCACTGCCTCTAACCATTTTAACAGCTGGAAGGAAATAAATCAGTGGTTTCAGGCTCAGGAGTAAGAGGGACTGAGTTTGTGGGTTGTTGCTTTTTTGAAAAAAATGCACACATATAGACGTGCCTTCATGGGTACCCTCCCCACATACGGAAACACAATTCAATTCAACAAGCATTTATTAAGCACTTATGTTTAAAGTGTTAGAGAGACAGAGATAAAACTATAACAGCCCCTGCCCTCCGAAAATTTACATTTTACTGGGGGCAAATGACATGTGTGTGTATATATATATATGCAAATACACATATACACATATGTGTATATACATAGATATGTATACATATATGTATATATAAAGAGATAAAACCAGATTATAAGCAAAATAAATTCAAACTAATTTCAGAAAGATTTGTATGAACTAATAATGCAGAGTGAAGTGAGCAGAACCAGAACATTGTACACAGTAACAGTAACATTGTGCGATGATCAACTATGAATGACTTAGCTCCTCTCGGCAATACAACGATCCAAGGCAATTACACAAGGATCATGATGGAAAATGTTCTCCACATCCAGATAAAGAACTGATGGAGTCTGAATGCAGATCAAAGCAGGCTATTTTCACTTACTTTATTTTTTTCATGTTTTTTCCCCTTTTGGTCTGTTTCTTCTTTCACAACTGTGACTAATATGGAAATATGTTTTACATGATTGTACATATATAACCTATATCAAATTGCTTACCATTTTAGGAAGAGGGGAGGGAGGGAGAAAAATTTGGAATTCAAAATCTTGTAAAAATGAATGCTAAAATTTGCCTTTACATATAACTGGGAAAATACTATTAAAAATAATTTCAGGGGGCAGCTAGAAAAAGTACCGACCTTGGATTCAGGAGGACCTGAATTCAAATCCAGCCTCAGACACTTGACACATACTAGCTGTGTGACCCTGGGCAAGTCACTTAACCCCAATTGCCTCACCCCCCCCCCAAAAGAAAAGAAAAGAAAAGAATAAATATTTATCAAGCTCCTGTAGTGGGCACAGTGGATAGAGCACTAGGTTTGGGATTAGGAAGACTCATCTTCATGAGTTCAAATTCATCCTCAGATACTTACTTACCATGTGATCCAGTTTCCTCATTTGTAAAGTGAGCTAGCTGGAGATGGAAATGACAAACCACTCTGGTATCTTTGTCAAGAAGACCCTAAAATGAGGTCACAAAGTGTCAGACCTACTGACCAACAGGCAAGCACCTATTAGGTGCCAGGAAACATGCTGAGCATTGGGTATACAAAAAGAGGCAGAAGACAGTTTTGTCCTCAAGGAGATTACAATCGAATAGAGGAGACAATAGGCAAAAAAAATATAAATAGGTACAAACAAGCTATGTACAAGATAAATAAGAAACAATTAAGAAAGGGGAGGGGCTAGAATTAAGAGGGGTTGGGGAGGACTTACTGTATAAGATGGGATTTTAGCTGGGCCTTGAAGGAAGCCAGGGAAGGCAGTAGCCAGAGTGGAGGAGAGAGAACATCCCAGGCCTGGGGCATAGCCAGAGAACATACTCAGAGCTGAGAGATGGAGCATCTTATTTTTGAAACAGGTAGGTGGTCGGTGGCCCTGCATCAAAGAGGATGTAGATGGGAGTAAGGTGTAAAAAGACTGGATTAGGAATGAGCTGGGCTCCTTTGAGTCAAGCCTTCAAGAGAAAGATTCCCAAAAGTAAAGATGAGGCGGGAAGGCATTCCAGGCAAGGGACACAGCCTAAACAAAAGCACTGAGGTGGGAGATGGAATGTCAGGTAGAGGAAATCATAGGTAGTATAGCTTGGTGAGATTGTAGAGTGTGTGAAGAGCAGTATGTATAATTAGCCTATGGAGAGGATACTAATAATAGAAACAGTAATAATAGCTAGTCTTTATACACTGCTTTGAGGCTTGCAAAGCGCTTTTTACATATGAGTTCTCATTTGATCCCCCAACAATCTATACAGGTAGGTGCTGGCTGTTATCCCTATTTTAGAACTGAGGAGGGGCAGCTAGGTGGTGCAGTGGATAAAGCACTGGCCCTGGATTCAGGAGGACCTGAGTTCAAATCCCATCTCAAACACTTGATACTTATTAGCTGTATGACCCTGGGTAAGTCACTTAACCCTAATTGCCTCACCAAAAAAAAAAAAAAAAAAGAACTGAAGAAACTGAGGCAAAGGTTAAATCACTTGTTCAGAGTTACATACCTAGTAAAAGTCAGAAGCAGGATTTGAACTCAGAGCCTGACTCCAGACCTGGCGCTCTCTCTATTGTGTTGTGACACCAGGTTGTGAGGGGTTCTAAATGCCTGAGTTTTTGTTTTATTCTAGAGACCCGGGACCCTCTAGCCTATTGTTAAATTTTCAAGTAAGCATTTATACCTTGGGCTACAAATCAGGGGTCAACTTACTGTTTTATTGATGGTCTCAACTTAAGAAAGTGATAGAAGAAATGTTAATGGTGCTGATTCAACTTAAAAGTGAGTCTTGTTGTAGAACGTTTTCCCCTGAGGTGCTGGTTGTTAGCCATTTACCAGCACACCATTGGAACCCCTAGAGATCCTAGAGCAGATAACAGACATGGTTAGATCTGGGCTTTAGGAATATAATCTGTGTGAAGTAGGGCAAACAAAGAGTTAGAGGGAGGGGGATCAATCAGGAATATTCTGTCAATGGCACAGGTGAGAGGTGACGAGGGCCTAACCTAGGCTGATTGTGGTGTGTGAGTGTACACATATGCATAGTGTGCATATTGGATCTCAAGTCAGAAGCCCCGGGTTTTAGCCTCAGCTCTGCTCTTTTCTTTAAGTGACCTTAAACAAGTTCTTTCTCCTTCTCTAGAGACAGCTAACTAGGTCTCTCAGTGGATAGAGCACTGGACCTGGAGTCAGGAAGACCTAAGTTCAAATGTGGCCTCAGACACTTACTAGCTGTGTGAACTTGGGCAAGTCACTTAACTGCTGTCTGCCTCAGTTTCCTTAATTGTAAAACCAGGATCATAATAGCATCTACCTCCCATGAGATAAGATTTGTATAGGAGCAGCTAGGTGGCAAAGTGGATAGAGCACCATCCGTGGGTTCAAGAGGATCTGAGTTCAAATCCAGCCTCAGACACTTGACACTTAATAGCTCTGTGACCCTGGTCAAGTCACTTAACCTCAATTGCCTCACCAAAAAAAAAAATTGTATAGTACTTAGGGTAGTGTTTGGCACATAGTAGGTGATTAATAAATGGCTTCCAGGGCAGCTAGGTGGCGCAGTGGATAGAGCACTGGCCCTGGAGTCAGAAGGACCTGAGTTCAAATCTGGCCTCAGACACTTAACACTTACTAGCTGTGTGACCCTGGGCAAGTCACTTAACCCCAATTGCCTCACTAAAAAAATAAATAAATAAAAATAAAAAATAAATGGCTTCCACTGGTAAAATGGGCTAGCCTAAATAATTTCTAAGACCTGGCCCAGCTCTAAACCCTAGGGGCTTTCCTGGGCACTCTGAGGAATAAGGAATGCTGTATCATTTTCCCTCACTCAAAGGCTAATCACTCACATGAGTCCTGCTCTTCTTCTGGGTTGTAGAAGGCAGGCAGCCTTATTTCCTGGCTCAGATATAGCACTAGTCTATTCTGGGAGCCGGTCAGTGAGGCAACAGCTGCTAACCCTGCAAGGCCTGGAGGGAAGGGGAGGGCCCTTTTGCTGAGGTGAGGTGAGGGCTCCATCCAGACCGGAGAATAACTCCCTGGGACAGGCAGCTGAAAAGCAGAGTGGAAACAAATCAACCAAACAAACCTGGATTTGCTGCCTTGTTTGGTTCAAATCCCAACTCTGCTATTATCTACTTGAGGGGCTTTAGATAAATTACCCAGAGAAGACCTGGGTTCAAATGCTGCCTCTGACAGATGCATGCTGGCTGTGTGTGACCCTGGGCTAGTCACCTTCCTGCTCTGGACCTCAGCTTATTTTGTAAATGACTTAGAAAGGGCATGATTATTTCCCATGGAAGTTGGAAATGATCAACACGAAGAGAGAAATCTGAATTTTGTGATCACAGGAATGTGCCTGCTTTGGGGTTCAGATCATCTGTGGGTCTTAGGGAGTTGCCTGGGAGTGGGGTGTTGGTGGGGTAAATGACCTTGCTCAAGGTTACACACAGACAGTATGTATGAGAGGTGGGAGGTGAACCCAGGTCCTCTCTGACTCTATCTTTACTCCTACCCCCCATGGGCAGCCACCACACCCCCTCTTAGGATTGATTTTATGGAGAGGAAACTGAGGCCCAGAGCGGACTGGTAACTTGCATAAAGTTACACAGGTAGGAAGTAGTAATTAGAGAAAGAATTTGAGTGAAATCAGAGTATAGATTCAACACTTTGCCATCATTCTATGCCGCCTCTCTAGCATTAGATAGGAAGTCATCCATTATCCATCCTTCCATTGATTTATGTATCCATCCATTCAACTTCCCATCCATATGTCTGCCTATCTAACCATCCATCCATCCATCCATCCATCCATCTAGTAATGAATGATACAAAGATATATAAGATCTTATTTCTTCCTTCAAGCAGTGGAGAATCATGTTGGGGAGACAGGTCACAACAATAATAGCTAGCATTTATATAGTACTTGATGGTTTGCAAATATCATCTCATTTGATTCTTACTGCATCCCCCCCCCGGGAGGTAGATGACATAATTATTCCTACTTTATAAATGAGGAAACTGAGGCAGAGTGAGGTTAACTGACATAAGTACATGAAAGGGTGAATCATTCAGACCATGTCCCTCAGTGTCAAATATTCAAGGTAGGGGGTAGGGGTGGGATTAGAAAATGGAGCCATCAAAAAGAGAGAGAGAGGGGGGGGAGAGAGAGAGAGAGAGAGAGAGAGAGAGAGAGAGAGAGAGAGAGAGAGAGAGAGAGAGAGAGAGAGAGAGAGAAAGGAGCCATAATCGTGGACCCCAGAGGCTACCTTCATGGTAAAGCTGAGCCTTAAGCCAAGGGCTCTGTCTAGAGTACAAGGAGTCAGCCCTGCCAGTTACCCAGCAAAAGGAGGCTAAGTACAAAGCCCGCTGGACCTAGAGAGAGGTGGGTGTGTGGCTTCGAATGACTTATTTTGCCTCAGCTTCCTCATCTGTAAGATGAAGATGAGAACACAGAATAACTACCTTCTGGGGCTGCTGTTATGAAAGCACTTCATAGACTTTTTTAAAATGAGCAAAATTTTTAAAAAATTGAGTTAATGTTATAAGCTTTTGGGATCAGAGGGAGAGCATGGATGGCTCACTGTGATTCCCTTCCTGCCTCTAGGGACCCTGGTCTCTGATTTCAATAGACAAAGGACAGGGTCTAATCTGTTACTTAAAAGGCATCTGCCCCATTAGCAGGAAGCCCAGCAGCGGACTACCCTGGGGCCTTCCTTCCTTGCCCTAGGCACAAACATACACTATCCAGATCTAAGAAGAGGTTACATGGTCCTACCGCCTTATTTTTATTTATTTATTTTTTTTTGGTGAGGCAATTGGGGTTAAGTGACTTGCCCAGGGTCACACAGCTAGTGTTAAGTGTCTGAGGCCAGATTTGAACTCAGATACTCCTGAATCCAGGGCCGGTGCTCTATCCGCTGCTCCACCTAGCTGCCCCACCACCTTATTTTTACAGATGAAGAAACTGAGTCCCAGAGGAGTTAAGGGATGTGTCCAAAGTTATACAGGTAGTGTGCAAGATTTGAACTCAGGTCCTCTATATGCTGAATCTAGGGTTCTTTCCAATATGCCATGAGATACAATGGTGGTGGGGGGGCTGTTTAGGCTCAGAGAGACTATGAACACAGAGGAAGTGGAGCTGAGTTCATGAGGAGGATAGGAAAATGGGGAGGAGGGTTAAGAGGAAACTTGCTGCTTCAGAGCTGGATGGAGCTTTAGAAAGCTTCTATTCTAATATCCCCTTTCGACCCCTTTTACAGATGAGGAAAACTGAGGTTCAGAGAGGCTAAGCATCCCAGAGTCGCATGGGGAATAATAAACAGCAGAGCCAAGATTCAAACTTAGGTTATTCTTTCCACTCTATACTACTCAGATTCCCTTATTTCACAGATGGGGGTGGGCAGAGGGTGCAGGAAATCTAAATGGAGGAAGTGACTTGCCCACAGTCACACAATGAGTCAGTTGGAGAGCAAAGAGGAGGCCCCCAGGGATCGTGACTCTCTCCCCTGCATTCCCCCGTGGGGAAAGGAGATTTTTGTTTGTCGCTAATCAGCCTAAACCCAAGGGAGGGACACCAGCAGCCAATCTTGTCGTCCACCAAAATCGCCTGTTTCAGACACGAGCAGGAAATTGCGCCCTCTGAGCTGCTGCGATCTAGCTTCAGATAAATGTCTCACATCAGTGGCAATTCCAGCATGAGGGAGCCTGTGCTCTGTGGGAGGGAAGGAGTGAGGCCCCGGGTGAGCTTAGTGACAGGCCCATCACTAGCACCTGGGCCTAGTCTCAGGGGCTGGCTTCCCCTGTGGCCTCAAGTTGTCAACTCTCAGTTACTCAAAGATGTTGAGATTGCTGCATTTTAATACTAGGGATAAAGGAAAAGGGATGAGAAAGGACCCAGCCCCTCCCCGTAAGGAGCTGACAATTGAATGGGGGGAGATGCTATGTGGTTCAGTGGATAGAACACTAGACCTACCATCAGGAAGAGGTGAGTTCAAATCCTGCTTCAGCTTCTTACTAACTATCCACGTCGTCTAATCTCTGTCTGCCTCAGTTTCCTCATCTATAAAAAGAGCTCAATAATAGTGTCTCCCTCCCAGGGCTCCTGTGAGGCTCGAATGAGACAAGATTTGTAAAGGGTTTCGCCCACCTTACAGCTCTCTACAAATGCCTGTGATACAAGGGAGAGTGGGGCTGGAGATAATAATAGAACCTGCCTCCCAGGGCTGGACGCTTAAAAATTAATTTTTATTTTTATCCTGAACTTAGCAAACACCAAATAGCACCAACATTTGCATACACATGGTAGAGCAGAAAAAGAAGATTGTATAGGAAATGACAGGTCTTCAGTGAGTAGGGCTTGCTTCTCTTTTTAAGTGTGGAATCAAGCCCGACAGGGTCTTTCAAAGATGTCCTCTTCATCCGGCCTTCCTTCTAGTCCTTTCTGTTAAAAAAAGATGCCTCAGGGCAGCTAGGTGGCGCAGGGAATAGAGCACCAGCCCTGGATTCAGGAAGACCTGGGTTCAAATTCAGCCTCAGACCCTTGACACTTACTAGCTGTGTGACCCTGGGCAAGTCACTTAACCCCAATTGCCCCACCGGCAAGTCACTTAACCCCAATTGCCCCACCAAAAACCAAACCAAAACCAAACCAAAACCCAACCAAACAAAAAAAAAAGATGCCTCAATGACTCTCGTTTTTTGAGGGGACTACCCTATTTCTAGCCCTGTTTAGCCCTTCTCCCAATATGGTTTTTTTTAAAAGAAAACAAAGCAACACAGAGTACTTTTGATGATCCAAGGAGATACTATATATAAAGTACTACTGTGGAAAGCTCTTGTTGGGGGCAAAGATGGGGTGTAGACAAGAACTAGCTGGGGAAAATTCATACTTTAAGACCTATTTCTCCTTCTCCTCAATAGAGATAATATTTATAAAGTGCTTAGTAGGAGCTTAATAAATGCTTGTTTCCTTCCTCCCTCCCTCCCTCCCTCCCTTCCTTCCTTCCTTCCTTCCTTCCTTCCTTCCACCCTTCCTCCTTCCCTCCCTCCCGCCTTCCTTCCTTCCTTCCTTCCTTCCTTCCTTCCTTCCTTCCACCTTCCACCCTCCCTCCTTCCCTCCCTCCCACCCTCTCTCCTTCCTTCCTTCCTTCCTTCCTTCCTTCCTTCCTTCCTTCCTTCCTTCCTTCCTTCCTTCCTTCCTTCCTTCCTTCCTTCCTCCTTCCCTCCCTCCCTTCCTTTCTCCCTTCCTTCCTTCTTTCCTTCTCTTATCCTATCTGACATTTGTGAATTATGTGACTTTGGGCAAGTCCTTTCCCTCCCTGCCTGAGCCTGTTTCTTACACTGTGAAATAGTAATGATAATCATGGTTGGTCCTTACTTCTCCCTCTGTCATGCAAATAGTTATGCAGAAAGTGTTCCATGAACCTTCGAGTGCTACACAAAAGGGAGTTATTGTTATTAGTGTTGTTATCATCATCAGGCCACCAAAGTGGTTGCACTAAAGTGGACCTAGAGTTGGGAGATAGGAGTTCAAATCCTACCACAGACGCTTATTAATATGTGACTCACTTAATGGCTTCTAACCTCAGTTTCTTCATCTGTAAAATGGAGATAACAGTAGCACCTTCCTTGCAGGGTGATCTCGAGGATCGAATGAGGCAGCACCATACATATACAACATTTTGCCAACTGTAATGTCTTCAGAGTATAAAGTATTTAAAATACTATCATTGCCATTATCACCATTGTCATTCCTGCCGCCATCATCATCCTCATTCTCATCCTCATCCTTGTCACCACCCCCTCCCCTGTGCTAGCAGGTGCAGCAGAATGCGGGGCCTGGCCCGGCTGGCCCAGCACTGAATGATTGCTTTCTTTTCTAATCCGTTAGGAGCTCCTTCAAAGGGAGAAAATGAGAAAAGGGAGGGGACAGTTTAACAGAGTGAGTTTTGACTCCAAGTATGCAGCGGGGACCCCAGGTTGTCATTTCCGAGATCTTTCTCCCCCTCTCCCACCTCCCCTCAAAGTATTTTTATTCCTCCCCCCTTCCTTCCCTGCAGAAGCTACTTTTAGGATAATTGTGTGGTAACATTGCTGCTGATGGAATGCAGCATCCAGCTCCCTTTGGATGAGGGAGAAATGTGATTTGGGGGATGCCTGGATTTCGGCGCAGCCTACACAGGTGTCTCACAAATGCAGCTTACAGAGGGAATTGGTTTGGGGGGGAAGGGATGGGAAGCATGGCTCCCCCATAGACAGTCTGGTAGATAGCTAATTATAGCTAGCATTTCTATAGAAATGTAAGGTTTGCAAAATGCTTAACATACATATCTCATATGAGTAGAAGAGGAGGCCTAGATGCCTCTCCTCTCATGTCCTACCCCGGAGCCAAGGATTTATAGATTCCTAGCTTCTAGATGCCACTAGGTGGTGCCATAGTGCACCTGCAGTGCCTGGATCAGGACGACTCCTCATCCTGAGTTCAAATCTGACCTCCTACGCTTCTTAGCAGTGTGACTCTGGACAAGTCACTTCACCCTGTTTGCTTTAGTTTCCCTGTTTGTAAAATGGAGGAACTGGACTTACTATGACATTCCAAAGCTCCTTCCAGTTCTAAGTGCCACAGAGCTGAGAGGGCAGCACAAGAGGAACAATCAATGCTGAGCTGGGAGGTTAGAACAAGAAACTCGGGTTTCCAGGATGCCAAAAAATGGTGCACAGGGGGAAGAGCCTGGGGTGCCCCCCTGGATCTATCATGGTCTTGTTGTATGACTTTGGCCAAGTCTCATCACATGTTCTAAGTGTCCTCCAACTTCTGACATTCTAATGTTCTTGGGCTCTTTCAGCTCTAAGGTAAAACAAAACAAAACAAAAATAGAGTATCAGAAGCTGGGAGTGACCTTAAAACAGAGAATTACAGAACTTGGTGGGGACTTAGGACACAGAATGTCAGAGCTGGGAGTGCCCTTAGAACACAGGATTTCAGAGCTGGGAGGATGTCAGAGTTGGGAGGGCCCTTAGAACACAGAGTGTCAAAGCTGAGAGGACTCTTAGAACACAGGATTTCAGAGCTGGGAGGGCCCTTAGAACACAGGATGTCAGAGCTGGGAGGACCCTTAGAACACAGGATGTCAGAGCTGGGAGGATGTCAGAGTTGGGAGGGCCCTTAGAACACAGAAGGTCAGAGCTGGGAGGGCCCTTAGAACCTGGGATGTAAGAGCTGGGAGGGCCCTTAGAACACACAAGGTCAGAGCTGGGGAGGGCCTTTAGAACACAGGATGTCAGAGCTGGGAGGGCCCTTAGAACACAGGAGGTCAGAACTGGGAGGGCCCTTAGAACACAGGAGGTCAGAGCTGGGAGGGCCCTTAGAACACAGGAGGTCAGAACTGTGAGGGCCCTTAGAACACAGGAGGTCAGAGCTGGGAGGGCCCTTAGAACACAGGAGGTCAGAGCTGGGAGGACCCTTAGAACACAGGAGGTCAGAGCTGGGAGGGCCCTTAGAACACAGGAGGTCAGAGCTGGGAGAGCCCTTGGAACACAGGATGTCAGAGCTGGGAGGGCCCTTAGAACACAGGATGTCAGAGATGGGAGTGTTAGCCATGAAGTTTCATTAAAGTCTTCCCAGGTGTTGGTGGCATAGGCTGGTAGGAACAGGAGAGGCCCAGCAGTTCACCCTTAGAAAAAAGCACCAGCCCAAGAGTGGGTCCCCAGTGTGTGCACATAATCAGAATCAAACCTTCATCAGGAGACCCAATGAAGAAACTTACCTGGTGTGGGGGCAGGGGAGGCAAGTTCTTCTGAAGTTGAGTTTTCTTTCTGCTTCTCAAAACATCCTCAGCATGGCTCCCTTTCCTAATTTAATTCCACCTTTCCCTGCCTGCTCTCCCCTTTGTCCCAGTCCCACTTTCTTCCTCCTTCCCTCCCACCTCTGCCCTCAGTTTCCCATTTCTCCCACTCCGTTGCCACTCTCTGGCTCTGTTTCTCCTCATTTCCCCATTTCCTTTCCCCTTTCTGGTTTGGTTTTCTTCTTTTCTGTTTTATCTCTTTCTGGGGAAAAAAGATTCAGCAAATGCATGCCAAGAATCTGAAAGGCTGGTGTGGTGGCAGAGCTGCCCCAGTGGAAGAGGAAGGGGCTGCCGCAAGAGGGAGTGGCTTCTCCCTCCTAGAAGGGAAGTCTTCAGGCAAAGGGTGCCTGAGGGACTTGTTCTGGGACAGGGGTTCCTTTAGCATATGGATTTTCCCCCTTTATTCTTCTCTTTGACTCTTTATTCCTCCCTTTCGTCCTCTGTTTCTCCCCATTTCCCTCTTTTTTTGTTGTTTTTTTTCAACAATTTGTTTTCAATGAACAAGCATTTAATTTCTACCCTTCCCACCTTCCTCCTTTCTCCCACTGGAAAAAAAAAAGGAGGGAAAGAAAGACAAAACACAGAAACACGGAATCTCAGAGCTAGCAAATCATCTTGGCCAAGTCACATATGGAGGAGAATGTCTCCTACAACAAACCTGACAAAAGGTCACCCAGCCTTGGCTGGAGGATATCCAGTAAGAGAAAGCTTGTTAACACCTGGCTCTGCCCATTACATTTTAGACGTCTCTACTGCATGGAAGTTTCCCTTATACATAAAGCAGGGGCCTATACCTCTCCCCCATCTGACAGCAATAGACCTTGTGTGACCAGCTGGCCCTGCCATAAAGCCTCTTGAGGGGTTGACCACGTACCCATTGCCTACCCTCCAGGGCAAAGTAGAACCAAGAGAATCTCTCTTTCACAAGAACAGTTCTTCAAATACTTGAAAACAGCCAAAGCGTGCCCTCCTCCTCTCCAGGCAGAACATCCCTGCTTCCTTCTAGTGATTTTCATGTAGCAAGACCTCAGAACTCTTCAGTGCCCTCCCTCATCGTCCTGTGCCTTGATGCCCTTACTAGAAGGTATTTGTTGGCCAACTGAGCTGGCTCTGGGTCTTTATCCTACCACTCACTTTCCATGTAATGTGTTGGCATTCACAACTTCTCTGGGCCTGTCTCCTCATAAAATAAGGGAGGTGAACCAGATGACCTCAAAGAACCCTTCCAACTCTAAGGCTGGAAGTCTGCACTCCTGTAAGGAGGAAGGAGAGATTTCCTTGGGAATGGATGACTACTGGGAAATTCCCATCCCCCACAAGTGCAGGTAGGAAAGAGATGTCCTTCCCGAGGACAAACTGGAATCTGCCAAGGGTAGATGATTACTTATTTTCCTCCCAGCATGTCTAAAATCTTAACACTTTGGGGGAAGGAGGTTCTGGGAAATGCAAGCGGGGGAACTGTCACCTCCACAGAGAGTTCCTTTAATAAACCAAGGTTCTATATCATTTCAGGGTTTCCGAAGTGGTTTACAAGCGTTATCTCATCAGAGCCTCAAAATCACCCTGCAGGATAAGTGCTACAGGCATTTTACAGATGAGGCAAACTGAGAATGCGATAGGTTAAGTGCCTTGCTTATGGTCACACAGCGAATCAGTGTCCGAGGCAGGGCTTCAACCCTGCTCTTATTTGATTCCAAGCATACATTCATTCTGTTGCATCACACTATCTACTGATAAACTAAATGTGGCAAGTTTTCTGGAGAAGGGAGAAGTCCAGGGACTGGAAAGGCCTGGAAGGGGCAGGTCCAAGCCTGGGGCTCTGATAGAGGCAGAGGTAGAGCAGGGGTGCTGGACAAAATGCACAAAAGGATAAATGTTATTCATTCCAATGCACTTTGGTCTCCTCTTCTGAACTCTTCCTGCCTGCCTAGGAAGGGAAAAAATTCCATTCAATGATGCTCCCTCTCCTTTTGAGTCATTTTTCAGTCGTGTCTGACTCCTTGTGACCCCATTTAGGGTTTTCTTGGCAAAGCTACTGTAGTGGTTTGCCATTTCCTTCTCCAGCCCATTTTATAGATAAGGAAACTAATGTAAATAGGGTTAAGTGATTTGCCTAGTGTCATACAGCTAGTAAGTGTCTGAGGCTGGATTTGAACTCAGGAAGGTTAGTTTTTCTGACTGTAGGCCCCGTACTCTATCCACTATGGTGCCACCTAGCTCCCCTCCCTTTCCTAGTCCTAGGCTCTCTGTTTAAGCTGCCTAATGTGTTGTATGGGTGCTACGCTAAGGACAAACTCCCAGGGATGTCCATGACCTTCTTGAACTGATTTCTCTATGATTAACACACTGAGCCTGGAGTCAGTCATTCTATATATTTTTTGTTTGTTTGGTGGGGCAATGAGGGTTAAGTGACTTGCCCAGGGTCACACAACTAGTAAGTGTCAAGTGTCTGAGGCTGGATTTGAACTCAGGTCCTCCTGAATCCAGGGCCAGTGCCTTATCCACTGTGCCACCTAGCTGCCCCCATTCTGTATTTTTTTTAAAGCACTTCCTATGTGTCAGGCCCTGGAGTTTCAAAGAAAGGTGAAAATAGTCCCTGCTCTCAGATAGCTTACATTTTAATGGGGGTGACTATATGCAAACAACTAGGGACAGGGAAGAGAGCTTCAGAGTAAAGCCAACAACACACTTTCTGTTATACCACAGCTGCCGCTGCTATTGTGTCACAGCTTTGGAATGCTCTCTGCCTCTTCTCCATAGTGTGAGCTTGAGTGTCCCATCAAGGAGAGGGGTGAGCTCTGCTTCACGGCCAGAGAGGTCAATAGTGAGACACAGGCATCCATTTTTGGGAGCTATACTGGTCGAAAGAGCCCTGGCCTAAGCATTGAGTCACATGATCTTGGATAAATCCTCTCTTCCTTCTGGAGCCCAAAGAGTTATAAATGTCAGAGCTACGAAGGACATTCAACAAAAGGTACCTAGTCCAACCTACACCGGACCAGGAATCCCCTCTAGGACATCTCTGACAAAGGGGCATCCGGCCTCTGCTTGAAGGCTTCCAATGATGGGGAAATCATGACCTCCTGAGGCAGGCGGTCCATTCCATTTTTGGATAACTCTGTTAGTAATTTCCTCCTTAGACCAAGACCAAACCTGCCTTCCTGCAACTTCCACCGACTACTTACTCCCAGCTCTCCCCTCTGAGATCACGTAGAACAAGTCAAGAGCCCTCAAATACTCCAGGACAGGTATAATATAGCTCCTAAATTTTCTTTTCTCCCAGCTCAACATCCCATTTCCTTTCATATTTTTGGAATGGTGTGGCCTCCAATTCTCGATTGTGCTTAATAAATATTTGTTGATTGATTGATTGATTGATTGTTCTGAAGGTGAGATCAAAACTCAGTCCATCAATATCCTTTCTAAAATGTGGCCCTCACATTGGACTGAGCCTATTCAATTGTTTCTTCTATAAAATGAAAAGTTTAGATACATGATAACTTAGGGTATTACTAGCTGTGTGACCCTGGGCAAATCACTTAACCCCAATTGCCTCACCAAAAAAAAAAATAAATAAAATAACTTAGGGTATAAAGGACCCTCGAGATTGTCTAGTCAAGGGCTTCTTAAACTTTTCCTACTCGAGACCCCTTTTCGCCTGAGAAATTTTTATGTGACCCTGAGTATATAGGTATATAAAATAGGCACATGTAACCTCTCACTGTTGCCAAATTTTTCATGACCCCCCCCCACCATATTCAGTTCCATGATCCCTTATGGGGATTGAGACCCATAGTTTAAGAAGCTTTGGTCTAGGTTCAACCCCTTCACTTTAAAAAAGAAGAAACTGAGACTTGGATAGGAAAAGGGTCTTCTAGAGGAAGATTTTCCCAATACCTCTTAATTTTTGTACCTCCCCCATATTGATCATTTCCATTTATTCTCTATATAACTTGTTTGTACAGAGTTGTTTACGAGTCATATCTCCTAACAGATTGTGAGCTCTTTGAGGGCAGGGACTGTTTTTTGCCTTTCTTTGTCTCCTCAGTGCTTAGCACAGTTTCTGGCACATAGTAGGTGCTTGATAAATGTTTATTGACTAACTGACCTGCCCAAAGTCACAAAAGTGGTAAATGACAGGGGAAGGATTCAAACCCAGTTCCTCTGACTCTCAAGCCATTGTACTTTCCATTAAATCATGCTGCCACTTATGACTTGATGTTCTCTGAGATCACCCCACTCCCATCTTGATGTATGGGGACGTCATAGAGGGCCCTCCTCCTCCCCCACACAGACCCAGAAACAGCCAAAAGGAGCCTTTGAGAGCATTGGGTCATGAGCAACAGTATGATTCAGAGGTCCTCTGACTCTGAGCAATGAGCATCTTGGGGGCATTTCCAGCACCAACTGGCCAGGAGCTGACTCATCTGGCCTTATTCTGACCACCCACACCTAAACCCACCCCCCTTCCCAGCCAAACCTGCCTTCCTGACCCCACGTCACTGACTTCTCCATGGACCAGTGACTGGAAAGGGCTGGGGTGGGAGGGGGGAGGAAGGAAGGAGTGAATGTCATTACGTTCACCCAAGGACAAGTCTCAGTTCAAGCCACTTTCCTGATCACCTTCCTTACCAGCTCCTGTGTGGCATTGAAGCTGCCTTAGTGAACCATGGGAAGATTGGCCCTTTTGGTTTGCTACCAACCTCCTGCCTTGCTGGATGTTTCTTTTGAGTTAAAGAGCCTGGGTTCAAACCCTGGCTCTGTCCATTACTACCTGTGAAATGTACAATCTAATGATCTTGAAGGTCACTTCCTTATTTTCTTTCTTTCTTTTTTTTTTTTTTTAGTGAGGCAATTGGGGTTAAGTGACTTGCCCAGGGTCACACAGCTAGTAAGTGTTAAGTGTCTGAGGCCGGATTTGAACTCAGGCCCTCCTGAATCCAGGGCTGGTGCTCTATCCACTGTGCCATCTAGCTGTCCCATTTCCTTATTTTCTAAAAAAATAATTCTAGTGATTCCTTTTTTTTTTTTTAAGTTTTGAGTTCCAAATTCTCTCTCTCTCTCTCTCTCTCTCTCTCTCTCTCTCTCTCTCTCTCTCTCTCTCTAGCCCCTCCCCTGCTGCTTGAGAAAGCAGGCAATACAGTGTCAATTATATAGGTGGAGTCATACAAAACATATTTCCATATCTGAAGTCACTTCCAACTCTAAATTCTATGATTTCTTATTCCTTGGTAACAAATAAAGACTTGGGTACAAAGTGTTGAGTGATTTCTGTCCATCCCCAAACAACATCTCAGTCTTCTCAACATTCCCAAATCCGACCTTTCCTGAAAGGCCCATTTTATGCCCCACCACCATCCATTAGGTTTCCTTGATGACTCCAAACAAGTGATCCCTCTTCTTCTGAATTTTCCTAGCACTTAGAATCATCTTTGCACAAGCAATTGCCCTAATCTCACAGACCTGGGGAGACCTCTTGTATTGTTAACTCGGTTATCACAGAATTATCTTATCACCAAATGACAGAGCTGGAACCTTAGAGATTGGAGAGATCGGAGAATCACACATGAATTGCAGAATCCCTGAGCTGAAAGAGACTTCATAGAAAAAGAAAGTCAGAACTAGAAGGAGACTTGGAGACCACCTGGTCCCTATGGTCTGGTTACCTACAGACCGAGGCATAAGCTGAGTCTCAGAGAGAGGGAAATGTCTTGCCAACTAGTCTAAATCTGACCTAAGCAGGGGGCAGCTAGGTGGCGCAGTGGATAGAGCACTGGCCCTGGGGTCAGGAGTACCTGAGTTCAAATTTGGCCTCAGACACTTAAACACTTACTAGCTGTGTGACCCTGGGCAAGTCACTTAACCCCAATTGCCTCACTAAAAAAAAAAAATCTGACCTAAGTAGGAATCTTCCTGACAAGGGGTCATCCAGTCCCTACTTGGATGCCTACAGTTGCAGTAAACTCACCACCCTTCTTCCCCCCACTCCCCCCATTTCTTTAATTTAGTTTTTTCAATTAAACTATTTTTCCTCCTTAATCCTCATTGAAATAAAAGAAAAACAAATGTGCACAACCAATCAAAACAATATCTCACAGTGGTCATGTCCAAAAATATAACTCTCATTGGATACCTCTCTATGAGGTATAGCATACTTCGTCATGGGTCTTTTTGGAGACTGCTCCTTCTGCTTTCCACTGACTCTCACTGTTGAAAAGTTCTTCCTTGTATAAAGCCTAAATCTGTCCTATCCATGAATCCTAATTCCATACTTTGAGGTCAAGTAGATTAAGACTAAACCATGTGACTGTCCTTCATATATTTAGAAGACAGTTATCATGCCTCCCTCACTTATGTTTGGGGCCAAGACTTGCCTAGGTTCATGCAGTTGTTAAGTAGCAGAGCTGGTATGCAAACCCAGATTCTCTGACCAAATTCATTGCACTCTCCAGTACTCCCAAACTTTCCCCATGGGATTGGTTCCCCAGACTGTCTCCTCCAACATGGCTCCTTCAGACAGCTGAGAGCGGTCTCAAACATCTTACTCTGATCAAGGGAAACTTAGGTACAACCTAGTTACAGAATGGGCCACAGCACAAGACCACAGTTCTGGGATCTCAAGTACTCCTTCCTTTTGAATACCTTCCCCACACTCCCTTTCTTGATCCCTCCTTAGTTTGTTAGTTTGTTATTGTTTTTGTTTTTCAGGGCAATGAGGGTTAAGTGACTTGCCCAGGGTCACACAGCTAGTAAGTGTCAAGTGTCTGAGGCTGGATTTGAACTCAGGTCCTCCTGAATCCAGGGCCGGTGCTCTATCCACTGTGACACCTAGCTGCCTGCCCCCTACCCCCCTTGGTTTTTCTTAGCTCCCTAAGTCACTGAGTAAACAAGTTTCTTTCTGGTTGGGCATACCTCCACACCACCCTCCACATAGCCACCTAAATCCCATGTAGGCAACTTCTGAGGATTTTCACCATTTTTTTTTACTTCGGCCACCTCCTCCCTGTCAAAGCGTATCAAAGCCCAGAAATACCCAAGAAGGCTCCTTTGCTCTTCCCCTTGAGGCTCGTTGCCCTATGGCTTTTTTTTTTTTTTAATCTCAAGTTCTCTAACATCTTAACCTTCCAGTTTCCACACCCACAGGATCTTACCTGAGTGGATTGGAAATGCAAATAGTAGTATAACCATTAGCATATCTAAAACACAATTATACTTTGATTACTCTTGCCTTACACAGACTGGGTTTATTCACCCTCCATAATTGTATTGAGATGGGGGGGGGGGAATGAAAACTTCTTTCCTTCCTTCCTTCCCTCCTTCCTTCCTTCCTTCCTTCCTTCCTTCCTTCCTTCCTTCCTTCCTTCCTTCCTTTTCTTCCTTTCTTTTTTTTCTTTCTTTCCTATGAAAAGCTATACCTCCCAGTGAATATTATAGCACTGTAGTAAATTATCTGTCCTGCTAAGACGGCTGCTTGGACAAAAGGCAGGCCACCCAGTTTCCTCACTTAACTATTCCAGGAAAACTGACATTTGGAATCAGACAAAAATAATGCCTAATAAATCCAGTGAGAAATTATAAATGACTTATTCCACTTCAGAATGGCACATATGCAAAGTCAGCCAGGAGTCCACAGGCAAAAAGGAAAGGGAGCGGGGCAGCTAGGTGGAGCAGTGGATAGAGCACTGGCCTTGGAGTCAGGAGGACCTGAGTTCAAATCCAACTTCAGACACTTGACACTTACTAGCTGTGTGACCCTGGGCAAGTCACTTAACCCCAATTGCCTCACTAAAATAATAAGAAGAAAAAGAAGAAAAAGAAAAAAAAAGGAAAGGGAGCTTCTCAAGCAGAGTTATTGCCAGAATGACCAGACATAGATAGGAACATGTATCCAGTAAGGCTCTATGTCTGAAGGCAGCAAGAGTGAAGGGCTCCCTTGAAAAAGTCCCAGGGTACTTAGAAAGCCCCAGAATAAGGACTTGGGAAGCTGTATGGGAGTAGGAGAGAGCAACCAGCATTCAGACCATGACATTCAAGGACCAGGGAGTCTGAGTGAGGTCCTTAAAATTCTGTCCTGAGCTTCCATAGAGGGGCATGAAAATATAGTCTTTTGTTAATTCTGAAGATCTAGAGGGCTTATTTCCAAGATGTAGAGGTTGGCATAAGAACCCAGGGAGAAATCAGTGAGGACAGGCCAATCCATCCCAAAATGTTGCCTAGGTGGCATAGTGGATAGAGAACCAGCCCTGGATTCAGGAGGAACTGAGTTCAAATCCAGCCTCAGACACTTGACACTTACTAGCTGTGTGACCCTGGGCAAGTCACTTAACCCTCATTGCCCTGCAAAAAACATACAAAGAATCAATAGACTATCTGAAAACTTAAATGATTTTTTTAAAATGCTGGACACTATATTTTAAAAAATCATAAATGAAAACTATCCAGATCTACCAGAACCAGAATACAAAGTAAGGACAAATATAATTCATCATTTACTTCCTGAAGGGAACCAAAAAAAGTGTGAGGAATAACATAGCCAAAATCCAGAGCTCCCAAGTCAAAGGGGGAAAAAAAAACAGTGCAAATTTTCAAGTAGGAGTTCAAGTGCCAAGGAACTATAATGAGTATCACACAAGACTTGGCAGCAACTACTAAAAACAAGAGATCCAGGAATACAATATTTCGAAAGACAAAGATATAGTCTTAAAACTTATAATAGTTTACCTTACAAAGCTGAGTATAATCCTATCAGGGGAAATGGTTCTTTAATGGAATAGAAGACTTCCAAGCACTTCTGATGAAAAAAAGAGAGATGGGTAGGAAATTTAAAGTGCAAACACAAGAGTCCAGAGAACCTAGGAAAGTAAATTTATTGGAGCAATTGGAAGGAGTCATATGATGATGTAGTGCTAACATTCTAGTAGGAAGAGAAGAAAGCAAGTGCCCCTTCAGAACCTTAATGTCTTCAAAGGGTGCTAAGGGAGTTAAACAAGAAAGATAGGAGTGCTGGGAGTGGGTTGGAGCTGTTCTGGGTGTTTTAAAAGGGAGGAAGAGAAGGGAGGATAAAAGGAATATACAGTTGTAGAGAGGAGGAAGAAAATTTGCTATTTCTCATAACTGGGGTACATGAGAAGTGAAGTCAAACATGGAGGAAGGAGTGGGAATCAGTAAACTTCACTCCATTCTGAAACAGAAAAATAGTATTGAACAGAGATTCTGATTAAGGAGTGTATTAAACTTAACAAAGAAATAGGTGGCTGTGGAGTGTGGGGTAGGGTTAAGAAGGATAACGCTCAGGAGGAAATAGTCAAAAACAAAACAAATTTATTGATCTTGAAGGGCAGAGAAAAAATGGGAAAAAATAAAAGAACTATAGTTTTAAAAGGTGCCTTATATTGCCCCTTAGACAATTGGAGAATGGCTGAACAAATTGTATAGGATGTAATGTGTTATATGATTGTAGAGAAAATGTAACATTGAATCAGAAGAAATGACAAAATAGCACAATTTCAGAGAATTGTGGTTAGTATAAAGTGACATGGTTGTTGTTTGTCCTTCAGTTTTGAAGTGGACCAATGACATCATGGCTGACGTCTTGACTTGTGAATGAATTGGATTGAAGTGAGGCAGAGTTACACAGTCCTCAGCCTCACTCTTTTCCTGAGTCATCAAAGTCCAGTAGCAGGACAAAAGTCAACATGACTGGTGATGGCCCTGGATGCAGTGGGTGACCTTGGCATCCTTGATGTCTGACCAAGCTCTAAGTGCTCTACAACATTGCTTTGGCCAACTTCATGGCTGCTGGAACAAATTGATCTCATCTGTCCATTCTGATGGGGAGGTCCTCACACATCTGGGGTAGACAGACTCCTGACTCACTGACAGATTTGAGACCTATCAATTACCCTCAAGCTGTTTTAGCCTGTCTGCCACTACAGGTTTACCAGAGTATGGCCACTGTGCATACTACAGCTTCTTGGAGCCACAGGTGAGAGGTGGATGTATCAGGTGGACACCAAAAATGTATGAACAGCCCTGAAAAGGGCTCAGCCAGCCCTCAAACCAGAGGTGCTAGTCCTCTTGAATACCCCATACGCCCCAAACTAACACCAAGTGAGAAGACCTAAGAGAACAATTTCTCAAAGAGCAGCAACACCAAAAAGAAAAACTGTCTCTGAATGCCTCCATGATCATTGTAATGACCAGCTCTGTCTCCAGAGGATCTATGATTGCAACACATTCCCCATCTCTTGACTCAGAGATGATGGACTCCAGGTGGGAAGGGAGACATTTTGGGATGTGGCCACTGCATAGATTTGCTTTTCTTGACTATGCTTATTTGTTATAAGGACTTTTTTGTCTTTCAGTTTTTAATTGGGGTAGAAGGTTAGCATTAGTGATGAAAAAAGAGAGAACCGTTTGTAACATTTTTAAATGCATAGAAAAGAACAAAAGGAAGTTCAGAGAGAAGCACAAACAGGACCATTTTCAAAGTAATACGTAGAATCTATTATATACTTTTTAAAAAGAAAGTAGTATCAAATGGTGATTCACAATTTCAAATATAATCCTTTTTTGTGTTCTGCTGTGTGCATGGAAGTTTTCTTTTTTTGTGTTTTAGTTCAGAATAATTTAAAAAAGAGAGAGAAAAGATGGTCATTCAATAAGGGAGATGCTTTTGAGGCATCCTGAAAAAGAAAAAAGAAAGATAGAAGAAGAAAGAAATGATGAATATGATGAATTCAGAGAAACCTGGAAAGACTTATCTAAAAAGATGACTACAATAATGTAAATGGAAAGAACAACCACAAAACAATCAAAAACAGGCAGCTGGCACAGTGGATAGAGCACTTGGGCTGGAGTCAGGAAGACATGAGTTCAAATTTAGCCTTAGACTGACTGTTTGACCTTGACCAAGTCACTTTACCTCTGTTTGCCTCAGTTTTCTCATCTGTAAAATGGGGATAATAATAACACCCACTTCTCAGGGTTGTTTTGGAGATCAAATGAGAATATTTGTAAAGTAATTTGAACATATGGAGTACTATACAACATGTTAGCTATTATTATGAAAAAGTAAGCTTGATCCCAAAGAAGAGATAAGTGAAGACACCTCTTATCACCCTCCCCTCCCACAACTCTTAGCAGATGTTAGGATCCATGGATGTAGAACTTCGCATGTAGCATAAGATCTATATAACTGATTTCCCCCTCTTCCTCTCTTTCTTCCTTTTTAAAAAAGTCTTTGTTATGAGGGATGACTCTCTGAGAAGGAAATGGACATAGCAGGAAATCTAGGTGATGTATAAACAAGATATCAATAAAAATCTATTTTTTGAAAATAAAGAGAGCCCCTCTGGCACCTGGGTCAACCTCAAAGACCAGGGTGAGGGGAAAGAAAACAATTCCAACTAATATGTCCCTCCTCCCACAAAACAACCCACACAGCCTGCTCCTCCCCCAGTTCCTGAACACCTGCAGATGCCAGGCATATAACAAGGGAGCAGCAGTGGCCAGTAGTGGCATTGGGATGCTGTAAATGAGCAAAGAGATGGGACATAGTGGTGGTGGTGGTGGTGGTTGGCAGGCTGCATAGTTTACCAGCTCTAGGCTCTAATTTCCAGATCCAAAAAAATGAGAGATTTGGACTGTTTCCTCAGTGACTTAGGAAGCTGAGAGATTTTGAGCAGGCATGAGAGTCAGAAAGGGAGTGGTAGAGGAAGCATTAAAAAGAAAAAAAGATCTCAAGATAATTGTTTTAACAATTTCATCTCCTGTACCCTGAGCTTCCCTCAGAGCAGAATATGATGTTTCATATTGCTGTGAGTCATCTGAGTGAACTGTGCTGGAGAAGACCAGCTGAGGGTTTCATGAGAGGGAAACTCCCCTCTTGGCCCATTGTGGTCAGGCCTGACCCTGCTCATGCCACACCTAGCCATGGAATTACAGGATTTAGGGCTGGAAAGGATCTGGTAGGTCCATGGTGGCATTGGTCTGGAGGAGCGCAGACCCACATCATCCCTTAATCCCTGTAACAGAAGGAACCAGCGTGAAGAAAACCAAATAGAAACGGCCACAAATTCCTTCATCCAATTCAGAGTTGCACAAGGAGATTGCCAGAAACCTACAGAGGCTCTGATCAGATACAAGCCAGGCTAGGCAGAAATCACAGTAAGCCAGAGCCACAGAAGGAGATGGAGCCAGACCTCAGCCTAGAGCAGCCTGCATCCAAGCCACAGAAAGAGAGCCAGACAAGCACCCAGGCAGCCCATGCCTGGATCAAATCAGGAGACAGGACCAGAAAAATCCTTAGAAATCACTTAGCCCCGCTCTCTTATTTTATGGATATGGAGATTGGGGCTCAGAAATGTTATAACAGTAGTCACAAAACTACTGAGCAGCACAGTCAAAATTTGAATCCAGGTCTTCTAACTCCAAATGTAGTGTTCTCTGTGAGGAGAGCTTATTCTGACACCATTCTATCCACCAGAGAGATCCACAGAACCAACCACCATGCTGATCCTGTCCCTGCCCTGCCATCCTCTCCTCTTAGAAATCCTTCAATGAGATACCTAGTACCCAGTAGTAGAAGGAGCCCTTGTCTGAGCAAGAGCCCTAGGCCCAAGTCTCAGCTTTATCACATCGTAAATGACTTTTGGCAAGTCCCTTCTGTACCTGGAGCCTCTCTTTGCCGAAATGTGAAGTTGGAGGTCAATATTGGGTGTTGTCCAAGGTCCTAGTAACAGTTCTGCACTCCATCCTTCCCTCTTGATGTTAGTAAAAGTCCTGGTTCTATCTGCCCCCCTTGACCTGTGATCTAAACCTGAAACTGAAAGTTTGAAGTACTGGCCACTACAGCTTTCCCACATTTT
Organism: Dromiciops gliroides; assembly: GCF_019393635.1. NCBI lineage: Eukaryota > Metazoa > Chordata > Mammalia > Microbiotheria > Microbiotheriidae > Dromiciops > Dromiciops gliroides. Next base: position 66,696,618 of record NC_057861.1, on the reverse strand, counting down.
TCCTAGTTCTGCCCTCTGATGCCAAGCAAGAGAGTCTCACTCCTCTTCCACAAAGTAGTATGATGGATCAGAAGGAAAGGAAGGAGAAAGGCTCTAGGGATAAAGGTTTCTAGCCCCAAGGACTAGGGGAGAGACATTCACTATCTGTACTATGTTTGTTTATTGGAAAGCAGCAGTGTGGCATGTTGGAAAAAGCCCTAGATTTGGAGGTAGAAAATCTGGGTTTTCTATTCTCATTCTGCCGTTTATTAGTAGTGTGAGCACAGGCAAATTTCTTCACATCTCTGTGCCTCAATTCTGCATGTGTAGAAAAGAAGGGATTACATTCAAAATCTGTTGTTTTTTTCTAGCTCCATATTTTGTGAGGCTATGCCCTGTCTCGTTTAATCATTTCCCACCTGGCTGCACTACTTTGGACTTTTCCATCATGCCCCTATGCTGGACACCTTTCCTCCTCAACTCCCCTTTTCAATTTCCTTTTAAGTGTTGTTTTCTCTAAATAGATTGTAAGCTTCATGAGGACAGATACCATCTTCTTTTTTTTCATGTGTACACCTAGTGTTTGGCACATAGGTGCATAATAAATGGTTACTGACCAAGTGACTGAAAAGTAGATTATGTTAAAGCTTACAAACTGCTTCGCATACAAAATCTCATCTGATCTTCACAATCATCCTGTGAGGTAGGTACTACAGAATTTATTACACTCATTATTGCAGATTGGGAAACTGAAGCTCATTGAGGTTAAGTTACTCATCATTACCTCAGACATATCCTAGCTGTGTGACCGTGGGTGAGTCACTTCACCTCTCTCAGCTTCAGTCTCCTCATCTTTAAAGTGTGGCTAATAACAGCATCTACTTCACAAAGTTGTTGTGATGATCAAATGAGATTTTACATCTATCTATCTATCTACCTATCTGTACACATGTATATATAGATATATAGATATATATGTATATATGTTTATATATCACTACAAACCTTAAATCTTTATATAAATCTATTGCTATTATTATTATTATTATTATTACTCCCCAGATGTTTCTAACAATTGTTGTTCAGTCACGTCTGACTCTTCATGGCCCTGTAGACCATACTGTCTTTGGGGTTTTCTTGGCAAAGATGGTGGAGTGGTCTGCCTTTTCCTTATTCAGTTTCTAACAGTTAGAATCTAAGTGGAGAATGGTATGCTACCCCTTCCAAGGGACCTTGGAACCCTTCTATTCTTTGGTTTGGGGGACCCTTTCTATTCTTACCCCCTTATTTCATACATTCAGAAACTCTTGGGAGGTTTAATATGGCCACAGTCACACAGTTAATAAGCATTACAAGGGGAATTCGAATGCAGCTTCTTCTATTGCTTTTATTAACCCTCACTTGAAGAGGAAGCAAAATTCTGGATGACCCCTTGTTAGAAATGTCACCTGGGGATTTTTGTCCAGGCTGGACTAGATGACCTTGGAAGGTCCCTTCCCAATCTGAGAATCTGTGATTCTGAGGTGTCTAAGCTCAGCTTCAAAGCTAGGTCTCCTACTTTTGCCAACTCCAGGGCTCTTTCTTCATCACAATGCTTTGTGGAAGAGGGATGAAAGTTCTCTGCTTAGCATCAGAGGGCAGAACTAGGAACAATATGGGAAAGCTGTGGTGATCAGTGCTTCAAACTTTCCTGAAGTCTTCTAAATTATCTCTGGTTGGAAGACTGTGTCTTTCTGTCTCTTTGCAGGTTCTGTAGTTTCAGAATCCATCCAGAGGCTTGATTTAATGTTCTTTTTGAGGGAACAGAAGGAGAGTTCAGGCAGCTTGCTGATTCCTCTCCACCATCATGGCTCCGACCCCCCAAACTTTCTACAATTAAAACTCTTCTAAAGAGTAGAGGGCTGCCTTGAGATGGATTGATTTCCCTATCATTGGAGGTCTTCAGATAGATACTGGATTACGATTTATCAAGGATATTATAGAGAGGATTCTTGGTTAGAGAGAAACTGGATCCTCTGCGATCCTTTCCAACTAGTATGACATATTTAGGCTTCATGCCTTATGAGTCTTCTCTCTCTGGGAAGATTCTAATCTTGAGGGCAAGAACTGAGTCTCATTAGTGCCACACAGATAAGGGATGGACAGGACAAGCTTCCTGAAGGAGATGGGACTTGACCTGGTCCTGGAAGGGCTTGGAAAAGCCAGAGAGTTAGAGAGGGAAGGAGAATTGTCTGGGGGCAAAGGCATAGGATCACGGGGTTTAATATTGGAAGGGATCTTGAGGCCTTCCTGATCGATCCCTTAATTTTATAGATGAAAAAACTGAGACCCAGAGAAGTGAAGGAATTTGCCTAAGATCACACAGGAGGTAAGCAGCAAACGGTGATTTTTTTTTTTTTTTTAGCAAACAGGGATTTAAGCCTGCTATAGAGATGGTCATGAAAAGGGATTATGTCAAGGATGCAGAGAAATCTGATTTTCCTAGAGGGGGAGATTTATGTAAGAGAGACGGCGTTGGAAAAGTAGGATGGGAACATAGACCGTGGGAGGCCTTGATTATAAGCCTAAGAAGTCCAGGCTTATCCCCATAGGCAGTGGCATGGGATACCACTACAAATCTCCTTTATATTGTACCTGAAGCACAACAATCAGGTGAGGTCAGCAGGGAAAAACTATCGCCACCACCCCATTTTATAGAGAAGAAGCAGGAGCAGCTAGGTGTCACAGCAGATAAAACACCAGCCCTGGATTCAGGAGGACCTGAGTTCAAATGTGGACTCAGACATTTGACACTTACTAGCTGTGTGACCCTGGGCAAGTCACTTAACCCTCATTGCCCTGAAAAAAATGAAACAAACAAACAAACAAAAGAGTTAGAGGGAGAAGAAGCAGACTCAGAGAAAGAAGTGACTTGCCCCAGGTCATATACCTGGTATGTAGAAGCCCTGGCATTCTAACCCAGATTACCCATCAAGTAAGCATCAGAATCAGAACTTATTATGCCAGGTCTCCTGACCTCAAATCTAACACTCTGTTCACTCCATTAGTCTGAAGAAAGAGAGGGACTGTGCTGTACCCAGAACAAATGCCACTCATCAAGGCAGATAGGTGGCTCAGTAGATAGAATCCAGAACTTAGAATCAGGAAGACCTGACTGTAAATCCTACTTCAGAAATTTAGTAGTTGTGTGACTCTAGGTAAGTCACTTAACCTCTGCCTGCCTCAGTTTCCTCACCTATAAGATGTAGATAATAATAATGCTTACCTCATAGAGTTGTTCTAATCATCAAATGTGATACACTATATGTAAGGTGATTTACAAACCTTTAAGTGACATATGTTAGATATTACAATCCCTGAATCCATTCCCATCAAAGTCTTTAAAAAGCCATTCAATTAACTTCCCAAGGTTGTTATTCCAGATGTGCAGCCCAAAGTGGAGAAATTCTTCCAGTTGACACCTGTGCCTCTTCTCCCTCCTGCCAGGTCTTAGTAAGTGAACCATCTTCCTACTGAGCACTGAGTGTGCTGTGTGTTTAAAGAACTGGGGAGGGAATTAAATAAGGGAATTAGGACAAAGGTTGTCCCATGGACCGGTGTACACCTCCACTTGTGTCAACCCTTGCTCCAAAGGAGGCTTTATCCCTATGCTTAGAACAGTGCCTGGCACATTGTAGGCACTTATAAATGCTAGATGACTAACTGGGTGGGACCAACAGGTCCCCTCCTCTTTCCCCACCTTTCTTGGCAGGGAATAGAGATATCACATTGGCAAAAAGATCACTTCCTGATTTTGCTTCATAGTTCCCAATGGCCTGGCTAGGAATAGCCCACAAACCTCAAGATATAGCTTTAAACCAACCTACAGTGGGGGAGGGGAGGGTGAAATAATAGGATTTAGAGATGGAAGGATATTTAGAAGTCATTTGTCCAAACGCTTTCATTTTACATCTGGGGAAACTGAGGCCTAGAGAGGGAGAGGAATTCTACTGATATTAAATTGGTGATAAATACCAAGGCCACAACTCCAAAAAAGGTCTCTTAAGAGCTGTTCAAAAGTGGCATCCTTAAAAAATTATTGAGTAGACCAAAGAATTTTTGTTTATGTGGGTTACATCCATCAATATTTGCTACATTATAAATTAAAACATACACATTTATAATATTTATTAATCTTCTAAAGCATCAATAATAAACCCATTAACATAAATAATATTTTAATTAAAAAGTTGCTGGAAAATGTAATGAAAATGCATGAAAAAAATCACAGAAAAATTTAAATGTTTTCAAAACAAAAAATCAGTGAGGAGAGTGGTATTTTTTTAAACTTATCTTTGCAAATCTCTTTAATGTTTGGCTTAATAGAAGACAGCTGGATCCTCAAACCTGCTTCTGCATTCAATCTTCTGTGATGTGTTGTTTTGGTTGAAGAATATGAAGAAAATCCAGCCTCACAGAGATATGTTGTTGAAAAAGGGAGGATTATTTTAGAAGGCAAATGGTGTATTAGTATTGTTTTAAAAATAGTTCTGACCTCACAGACACCCTGTAAAGGTCTTAGGAAACTCCAGGGATTTTCAGACCACACTTTGAGAATGAATAGGTTAGAAAAACTCTGAGGTCCCTTCCAATTCTAAGTTTGTAAACCCCTCTGCATCTTTAAAATGGGTACTTTAATCAGTTGTGGCTGCTAGGATGGCCCAGTGGATAGAGCGCTGGCCCTGAAGTTGGGAGGATCTGAGTTCAAATTTCACCTCAGACACTTACTAGCTGTGTGACTCTGGGCACATCACTTAACCTCCATTGCCTTACACATTCAGGCCATCTCCGATGACTATCTTGCCACTGATCCCAGATGGCTCTGGAGGAGAGAGTGAGGTTGGTGACCTTGCACAGCCCTCCCTCACTTCGAGATGTCATGGTCCTCTTCGAGAATGAAGGACAAACCACAACCTCAATCAGTATACAATCTCCCTATGGCTTGGGGTGAGAGAAGTACTTGCGGAACTTCAAAGGCTATGCAAATAGGAGTTATTCAAGGAGAGGCTGAATGAACACTTAAAGAGGATAGGGGAGGATTCTTGCCCAGGTACAAATTGGATTAAATAGTCTCTGCAGGCTCTTCCAATACTGAGATTCTAGGATTCTCTTCTCCCCCAGGTAAAGCCCTGGATTCGAGAGGTCTTCCTGGAACACATTCTCTGATGTCTAAAGGGTAACTTAGAAAGGGATGGCTCTGACCATCTAGAGTCTAGAGTCCACTAACCCTTTCGTTCTTACATAGTGACTGGTTGTGAATCCTGTGCCCTCAAGCCCCTCATTTTAATTTTAATTTATTTATTTTTTGCAGGGCAATGAGGGTTAAGTGACTTGCCCAGGGTCACACAGCGAGTAAGTGTGAAGAGTCTGAGGTCAGATTTGAACTTGGGTCCTCCTGATGCTTTATCCAAAGCCCCTCATTTTTTAAGCTGGGGTAATTGAGAGCAGGAGTGGTAGAGCTGGGACTTTCAGAACCAAATTGACAGAATCTGGGAGTTAGAAGGAACGTTAGCCACCATCTAATCCAATCCAAACATCACTGGCAAGTGCTCAGGGAGCCAGCCTCTGCTTGCAGAACTCTGAGGAGGGGGAACCCCTCCCACCTTTCACAGCATCTTATTCTTTCCACCCTACTGAACAACCTCGGGGAGAGATTCTGAAAGACTCAAGAAAAACAGCGGAGATGATCAGCGCATTGAGTATTTAAAAACACAGCTCTTTTATGGGCTGCTATTAAGAAATTGTTGCAATATATCATTTTTCCAGATTTACATAAACACGGACGTCGTTTTCGACATCGAGTGTCTTGCGGCATGTTTGTTGGTATCAAAGCCCTTTCGCAAACACATCTTAATTTTACCTTCCCAACAGCTCTATGATAGGAGATCAGAAGAGGAGATTTTCATTCCCATTTTACAGATGAGGAAATTGAGGTTCAGAGAGCAGGAAGATGATTCGTATCTGACCACTTCACATTTACTTTGTATTTATTCCATATTCGTACGTGCTGCTTTCTCTGATACAATGTAAGCCCCTTGAGAGTAGTAATGGTTTCAGTTTTTGTATTTGCATTCGCAGTGCCGGGCACACAGTAGGCATTTAATAAATGCTTATTGGTTTAGTTATATATAAATATATCCTTTGCATGTACTGATATGCCTACATGGTGTCACTCCAATAGAATATATTAGTTGTGGAACTCCAGGGAATCTATTTAACCTTTCAGCCTCAGTTTCCTCCTCTATAAAATAAGGCTATTGGACTTGCTCAATCAATGAACATTTATTAAACTCCTCCTATGTCCTAAGTACTGGATGGTGTCCAAGATCCCTTCCAATTCTAAATGTGTAATCCCATAAGCTCCTTGAGAACAATGATGCTTTTATTTGTATTTTTCTATCTTCATCATCTGGTACACAGTAAGTGTTTAATAAATGTTGATTGTTGTTGATTGTCCAGATTCAGGCTGTTGGCTGATGATAGAGTAGATATAACAACACTACATATGTTCATGGCATTTTTAATGTTTATAAACCCTTTTCCTCACAATGAACCTACAATTGATAAAGCAACAAGCATTTATTAAACGCCTACTATATGCTAGTCATGATGATAGGCTAGTCCCTATCCTCAAGGAACTTACCCTGTGTATCATGGTAAACAACACGCACACACATAAGTAGATACACATTATACATGAGGCAAATACAAAGTAATTTACCGAGGAATGAACTAGCAGCCAGAGTGGGAGGAAGGGGATCCAGAAAAAGCCTCGTGGGTGGAGGCAGCTATTTGAGCTGAGTTTTGAAGGAAACTAGGAATTCTAACAGGAAGAGGTGAGAAAAGAGGGCTTTCCAGGCAGGTGTCACAGCCTATGGCAAAGACCTGGAGATAAATGGAATCCTATGTTTGAGGAACAAGAAGAAGACCAGCTTGGTTAGCCTATTGGATAATGATAATGATAGCCAGCATTTATATAGCACTTTAAGGCTTACAAAACACTTTTTCATATATCTAACTCATTTAAGCCTCACAACTCTACTTAATAGATGCTATTTATTTTCCCTGTTTTACAGATGAGGAAACTGAAGGAGAAAGAAGTTGGATGACTTGCTCAGGGTCACAGAGTCAGCTAAGTATCTGAATCAGGATTTGAACCCAGGTCTTGCTCTCTATTCACTTAGCCACCCAGGAGTAGGTAAATGGGAGTAAAGTAGAGCAGCAGTATCAAACAGATAAAGCAGGACTGCTGCTAATCCATACAAAAGGATCCCCGAGGCCACGTATTGACTTAGTTTTAAAATGTAGTGTTTTCTATGTTTTATTGTATTTTTATTTATTTTGTTAAATGTTTCCCAATTATATTTTAATGTGATTGGGGCAGTACCAGGGAGTGTTGCTGCCTCATTTGGCTGCAGGCTGAGGCTGTTTGACACTTCAGGATTGGAGAAGGCCGGTGAAGTTCCAGACAATAAACTGAGTTGTGTTTAATTCTAGATGCAAGAAGATACAAATATTATTATTCCCATTTTCCAGAGGAAGAAACTGAGAAGGATCAGAGATGTTAACTGAGTGGCCCCAGTCACACAGTAAGGAAGTAATCCAGCAAGGGCAAGAAGGAAGGCCGGTTTCCTGACCCCAGATCTTTGCCTCTCAATTGTGCTCCAGGCAGTGTACTGGAAATGGGAGAATTTCAGATCTGAAAGGGAGATTCTAGATGCTTTAGTCCAAGGGGCCTTCTCCAAGTCACACAGCAAATGTGCCGCAGAGCCAGGATCCATACACAGGGCAACTGATTTACTTATCCACCCTTTTCCACTCTGGGAACACCAAAGAGTAGTCTTCGAGCTAAGCCCTGGCCAAAGAGAGCAGACCAAGCGGGGCGGGGGCGGCGGGGGGGGGGGGGGGGGGGGAGGGTTGAGGCGGGGCCCATAGGTGGCATAATGGATAAAGCACTGGCCCTGGATTCAGGAGGACCTGAGTTCAAATCTGGACTCAGACACTTGACACTTGCTAGCTGTGTGACCCTGGGCAAGTCACTTAACCCTCATTGCCCCCCCTCCAAAAGAGCGGATTGAGTTCACATCTGAATGTGTGAGCACTCCCCTCTCCTGGAGGAGAGGACTGTGTAAGCTTGGAAGTACTCTAGAAATATGAGCTGTTGTTATTATTATTGTTATTGTTATTATTGCTATTGCTATTATTATTATTATTATAATTATTGACCTTGGGGCTTATTCCCTCCCCACACCCCCAGCCCTTAGTGGAGAAGTGGGGGAGGGGTAGGAATGATTCTCTCAACATTCAATTTGGTGGGAGATGAACCAAGAAGGAGGAAAAGACGACGGAATTGGCTTCCGGGGAAATGAGCGATGAATGATGGCAGGTGTATACTTGACTGACTGGTCTGATTGGTGTCTCTTTCTGCATCTCCCTCATTCTCCCAGCCCACTGGAGCAGCCGGCTGCTTCAAGGTTACTTAAGCGATAAATTATGTTATTTGGTTAACAGCCCAGCCAATCATACTCGCTGCTGGCTTGCTGAGCCCCTACCTTTCTTACCTCAGAGCAGCTGTGCAGGCCCCCATATTTCCCTTCTCTTGGCCTTAGTACAAGGAGGCCTGGGCCAATCAGCCTGAGGGCTGGTGGATGAGACAGGGAAGGCTGAGCCTAGATGTGATTGAGAGATGTTTGGCTATGGAGTCCGAAGACCCAGTTATAGCTCCTTTCTCCAATGCCCCAGCACCTTAGTTGTAGTTGGGCAAGTCATAGGCCTCAGTTTCCTCGTCTGTTAATTAGAAGGGGGAGGTGGGATTAGACAATCTCTAAGACCCTTTCAAGGTCTATTATCCTATAAATCCTGGTGTGTCCAAGGACTAGCTATGTGACTTAAACTGCTTATGGAGAGGGAGCAGATCGAACTCTCCACCCTCCAGCAGCTCCCAGTCTGGTCTGAGAGCCAAGATTCAGCCACAGGAAGTATCCCAGTATAAGGAAGCAATAACCTAGAATTGAAAAACCTACTTGCTACATTTTATGTATGAGGATGCTGAGTCTCCAAGAGGGGAAGGGACTTGCCCAGTCACATAGGTATGGGAAAGAAAAGTCTGTGAGGTACTTATTTGATGGATTTGGAAAAGTTGGCCAAAGCTTTCTTGAGGTGAGACAACCTGATCCCAGGAGGCCCACAAGAGGTGGAGGGGCAGTAAGTCACAATAGTAGCTGCTTATTGTGGAAAGAGAGAGCTTTTCTTGGAGTCTGAGGACCTGGGTTCAAATCCCGGCGAACCCTTATTATCAATACAAACTTGGGCAGATCATTTTACTTCCTTGTACCTCAGTTTCCTCATCTGTGAGAATGAGAAGGCTGGACTCCATTACCTCTAAAGTTACCTTCTGGCTCTGAATCTGATATCCTAACTGGGGAAAAAGATAGCATGAACAAAGGTGCAAAGTTAGGATTGAGTAAAGTCTAGTGGTGGGGGTAGAATAGACAAAATGAGAGGAGGCCAGGGTTTATTGAAGGACAGCTACATTGAAGAAGAGGAGATAATAATAACTAGCATTTCTATTTCCCTTTAAGGTTTGCAAAGCATTTATAAACATTATCTTATTAACACATTTTATACTCACTGCAACCCTGGGAGGCAGGTACTATTATTATCTCCATTTTACAGACAAGGAAACTGAGGCAGAGAGAGGTTAATTGACTTGCTCAGGGTCACACAGCTAATAAGTATCTGAGGTCACATTTGAACTCAGATCTTCTTAATTCCAGGCCCGGTTCTCTAGCCACTGTGCTACCAGATGCCTGAAATAAGTTTTTTGAAACAGAGGGGATCATATTAGAAGGTCAAAGTGGGAAGTAGGAATAGCTCTCCATAGCAATCAGTCAATAAATAATTATGCCAGCACCATGCTAGGCACTGGGGATACAAAAAGAGGCAAAAGATAGTCCATGTCCTGGGTGATTTCCCATCCTACTTTCATAGTCCTTTAAGACTAAAAAGCCCTGGATAACCAAAGGAATTATTCTCTAATGGCTGATTTTCTGGTAGCACAGCTGATTTTAGAGGGGCAAAATTGCACGGGCAACAGAGCCTGCTAGATTTGCTTCCAATCACACCAATAGATCCAGACTCACACATTCACTTACAGAATCATAGACTACCTGATTTAAAAGTTCTTTTAGAGATTAGATAGCTGTAAGAAAACTGAGTCCTGGAGAAGGCCTGAGGTCACATAGCTGATAAGCAGCAGGTTAAGACTCAAACCCAGATCCACCAATTTAAAGTCTAGTACTTTTTATGCTTCCAGGGTCTCCACTTCCACTGCCCACCAGCCTAGGTCAGACCTTCCATCGCCTCTCACTTGAGCCATATAAGCTGGTCTCCCAACCTTTTGTGTCTCCCTTCTCAGACCCTTCCTCCATAAGGCTGTCAAAATAATCTTCCTAAGACATACCAAGTCACTCTCCTGCTTAAAAGCTTTCTGTGGCTCCCTGATGGCTATAGAATAAAGCACAAGCCCTGTAGCAAGGGTGTGCTAGTAAATGTTTAACAACCATGTTTTGGGGTGAGGGAGGGGAAATATACCCACAACACACTTGTAAAGTTGAACCTGTGTTATTCATTATTATTTTCTCCAACACTTTCTTAAATCTAGACAATCAACAAAATGATAAATCTAGCCCTGATTTGTAGCTTTTTCCTATGCCCACACTGAAAATATCACCATCAAACCTTGAGATCCAGTTTGAGGTGGTTCCAACACACACCCCTGCTCTCCAATCTGGCTCCAGCCTCCTTTTCTAGCCTTCCTTCACGCGATTCCCTTTAATATCCTTTATGTGCCAGCCAAAATAAGCCTCTACCTCTTTCCTGATCCTGCCTCCAATGCATTCACAAAGTCTACCTCCCAAGCTTGAGGGACACACTCCCTCTACTTTGGGGCTATTTCAAGTTCTTCTCTTTGTTTAAGGCTCAGTCTAGCTGGCACATCCACCAAGAAGCTTTCTGTGACTTCCTCTCCAACAAGTTGAAGGTGATCCATCCCTTCTCAACAAATCTCCCTAGACTGCCTTCCTTTGCCTCCATCATCCCAGACCTTGTATCACTGTCCTCATTTAGGAAGCTGTCAAAGCTGCCTATTATAATAGAATGGAAAATGCCCTGAAGGTAGCAGCTGTCACCTTGACCTTTCTATCCCCCATCCCTGAGAAGCAGGTGGATTTGGCCAATAGAGAGTTAGCATCCAAGACAGGAAGACCTGGGCTTACACATGGCCTTAAACACAAGTAAACTGCTTGACGGTGGGCATTTAAAATTACTTAACCTCTAACCAGATTTACAAGAAATTTATGAAATGTTGCCAGGGGCTAACTTACATTAAACAAATACATAATTTGTTGTAAAAATAATACTTAAAATGAATTGAACCTAAATTTAAATTCCTTAACCGCTCAGTGCCCCCCAAAACAACTCTCTAAGATGTATAAGGTGCAGAGCAATTGCCAGCCTGCATTGGTTGGGGCACTGTCCTCACTAGATACTCCCTAAACTAATGGCAGTCCATTCCCTTTTTCTTTTTGCAAATGAGTAAACTGAGTGGCTAGGGTGCAAAAAGATAGCCAAGGTCCCACAAGTCATTTCTTTTTTTTTTTTAATTTCTTTTTTTTTTTAGTAAGGCAATTGGGGTTAAGTGACTTGCCCAGGGTCACACAGCTAGTAAGTGTTAAGTGTCTGAGGCTGGATTTGAACTCAGGTAATCCTGAATCCAAGGCCATTGCTCTATCCACTGTGCCACCTAGCTGCCGCCCCCACAAGTCATTTCTAACCAGGAGTCAGATGCTCTGGACCTCTCAGAGTAGCCCTGGTCTTCCATCAAGCACTGCTCCCAGAGGCCCCCGGGGAATGCTCTCCTGGCTCACCCCACAGATCAGCCCTGCTTCAGCTCACACCAAGTTCTGGCCACTGTGCTGAGGCCGGCCTGTCGATGTATTGGTTCTTCTATGCATGGAGCTATGTACAGAGATGATGAAACTGAGCCAAAGTTGTCAGTTAAATCGATTTTATCCTCAACTTCATTTGGCTCAATCCTTGCATGAGAAAGCAGGCTAGGAGGGGGGCAAGGAGGAGGGCAGCATAGGGAGGGTGGGGAAGTGCACTCTTCCAACATGAATATAGCTAGTGAAACAATGTTTGAGTAGGGGTGTGTGTGTGTGTGTGTGTGTGTGTGTGTGTGTACTTGAAATTCCAAGGGCCAACATGAACCAGAGAATAGGGATGTTTGTACAACATTTGTAGTACAAAGTTAGGGGCAGAATTTCACTGAGGGTGTTTTCTAACAGTAGGGTTGCCTATTGAAAATGTTAAAACTGGAAGGAATCTTAATTACATAGTAGGTCAGGCCTAGTAGGACCCTTAGAAAATAGAATGTTAGAACTGAGAGGGCCCTTAGAACCCAGGATATGAGAGCTGGGAGGGCCCTTAGAACACAGAAGATCAGAGCTGGGAGGACCCTTAGAACACAGGATGTCAGAGCTGGGAGGGCCCTTAGAACCCAGGATGTCAGAGCTGGGAGGGCCCTTAGAACCCAGGATGTTAGAGCTGAGAGGGCCCTTAGAACCCAGGATATGAGAGCTGGGAGGACCCTTAGAACACAGAAAGTCAGAGCTGGGAGGGCCCTTAGAATCCAGGATGTCAGAGCTGGGAGGGCCCTTAGAATCCAGGATGTGAGTAGAATCCAGGATGTGAGAGCTGGGAGGGCCCTTAGAACCCAGGATATCAGAGCTGGGAGGGCCCTTAGAACCTGGGATGTAAGAGCTGGGAGGGCCCTTAGAACCCAGGATGTGAGAGCTGGGAGGGCCCTTAGAACACAGAAGGTCAGAGCTGGGAGGGCCCTTAGAACCCAGGATGTCAGAGCTGGGAGGGCCCTTAGAACAGAGGATGTCAGAGCTGGGAGTGACCTTAAAATACAACCTTCTACAAGAAGACTTTTCTAATCCCCCTTAATGGTAGTGCCTTCCCTTGGTGGTTATCTCTAGTTTATACTCTGTCTCTTGCTTGTACATGGTTTTTTTCATGTTGTCTCCCCATTAGACTATGCGCTTCTTCTTGCCTTTCCTTGTATCCCTAGGGCTTAGCACAGTGCCTGGGACATAGTAGGCACTTGACAAATGATTATTGACTGACTAACAGAAGGTAAGAGCTGGGAGGGACCTTAAAACATAGAATGTCAGCATTAGAAGAGACCTCCCAGCAAAACATAGGATGTCACAACTGAAAGGCCCAAAGCCCGTCTGGGCTGACTAAGGGTGGGGATTGCTTAGACTATACAATCTTTGGTCCTCTTGATGACCAGATTCTCTCCAGTCCGTCCCCAGCACCACAGAGCAGCTCTGAGATCACCACAGTGGCATGAATTGTTAGGTGTGCCCCACATCTTGCACCAAAGGTCGGCTCACTGGTGTCAGAAGTCGGTCTCAACATGGGTCATATGTAGGGAGCTGTTGTTCCACAGTGACCAGTGGGAGCATCCTGCCTGGTAGATAGTAAGTCCTTAACAAATACTTCCTTCCTTCCTTTCTCATTCAATGCTAAGGAGGGAAGATAAATAGAAGCTGATGTACAGATGAGTGTAGTGGGGAAGCCCCAGGCCCCAGAGGGCATCAGGAGACCTGGGTTCTAACTCTGGCTCTGCTGTGTGGTCCTGGATGTGTCCATTCCCCTATCAGGGTCTTAGTTTCCCATCTGTAAAATGAGAGGGTTGGAGCAGATGTCTCTAAGTCCCTTCCAGCTCTAAAATCCCATGATCCCTTGGGGGACCCTTCCAGCTGTTAAATCCCGTCGTTCCCTGGGGATGTGGGCTGCATGGGGAGAGTCTCCAGCTCTCTTCAGCCCTCTCTCTTCATCATTTATTGCTTCCACCTTTCTGCCTCTTTCAGTTCCTTCTCTATACCTCCCTCTCCCTAGCCTGAATTCCCACACTCCCACAGCTGAACAACAGAAAAAAACCTGTCCTCTCCCTCCTCCCCCTTGCTCAGTGAGGCCGACTAGCCTCTGGTTCAGACAGCCAAAGCTCCCTGTTCATTCAGGCCTCAGGGCCTTGAAACCTGACTCTGCTTCAGAGCAGAAACACGGCAAGGGCTTTGAAAAGAATCACAGCATCTTAGAGCTGGGAGGGACCTCAGAGCTCACCTGGTCCAACAAGTCCCTGAGTAAGAATCCTCTTTACAGCATCCAACAGAAATGGCCAGCCAATCTCAGTTCCCAGACTTACTTTTAGGGGGAGGGGGAGACAGGCTGGGGAGGACCTTCCCCAAAATGAGATATCCCCAAAGAAACACAATACAATGCCCCAGAGGTGGTCCGGCCAGGGCAGAAAGCAGCCAAGCTATCATCATATCACCTCCCTCCTTCTGAACACTATATGGAGTTTAGAGTAGAATGGCCTTATCTATCCATCCATCTATCTATCTATCTATCTATCTATCTATCTATCTATCTATCTATCTATCTATCTATCTACCTACCCGCCTGCCTGTCTGTCTGCCTGCCTGTCCATCTCATCCATCCGTCCATTAGCTATCCTTTGTCCATTTATTTATTTGTTTTGCTGCCACATCACATTTTTAATTCATATTTAGCTTGTGGTCCACTAAAATCCCTAGATCTTTAATCACATGGACTGTTGTTGAGTCCTATGGCTCTCCTAGCCCATATTTGCCAAGCTGTTTTGTTTTGTTTATGCAGGGCAATGAGGGTTAAGTGACTTAACCGGGGTGACAGCGTTTTTTTTTCTTTAACCAAGAGAAGGACTTTATATTTATCTCTGTCAAATAGGGTACATTGGTCCATTTTTGTCCATTAAAGACTTGGGGTTCTGACTCTGTCATGCAACATGTTAGCTCTCCTTCCTAGCTTTATGTCACATTCAAATCTGGTAAGCTTGACACTAGTGACTTTGTCAAAGTCACTGATAAGAAAGGTTGAAAAACATAAGACCAAGGACAGATCCCTCCAGTGCCACTAGGTCCCTCCCTCCAGGGCTCTTTCGTGATACACTCATTCAGTCAGTTTCAAATCCACCTCATTGTTATTATCACCTGTCCAAGGATATGCTCAGCCATCTTGGACTGGCTCTCTAGGGCTGACTATTAAATTATCACTGTGAGCATTTATACTTCAGGGATTGGCCAACGCTATGCATCGGGCTTGATTTATTGTTTTGTTGATTGTGTAGATTTAAGAAAGTGGTGGAGAATGTCAATTAAGCTTAAAAGAGTCTTATTCATGCATTTCCCTGAGAGAGCTGGTTGTCAAACATTTACTAGTACACTCCTGCATCTGTCCCATATCTCCCCATCAAAGATAGCAGAAGAGACCTTGGTAAAATACCTGCTTAAAACCTAGTCATACCATGTCTATGACATGTCCTTGATTTTCCTTATAGTCACTCTGTCCAAAAAGTACACGGAGGCTAGTCTGTCATATCCTATTCTTTAAGAAGTCATGCTGGTTCTAAGTGACCACAGTTTCCCTTTCTAAATGTTCACAAACCACCCCTTTAATAACATGTTTTAGAGCCAAGCTTCTTGAACTGTGGGGCTTGACCCCATATGGGGGTCACATAACTGAATGTGGAGGTTGAGAAAATTTTGGCAACAATAAAAGGTTATGGATACCTATTTTATATGCCTATATACCCAGGGTCACATAAAATTTTCTCTGGCAAAAAGGGGTCATGAGTGGAAAAAGTTTAAGAAGTCCTGTTTCAGAGAATACATCTCCTTTCATTGGAGAAGCAGAGAACTATGGGGTAGAACATTATATTATGTCAGGCTTGGTAGCTGTTTTTATTAGATTAGCTGAATTTTTCCCCTTCTTTTTTATTCTTTGCTATCAGCACTCTATGGGAGGGGGTGTGAAGAGAGATATATTGGGATATTTAGATGATGTAAAACCAAGAGATATTAATCCAAGTTTAAAAATTTGCTAATATCTCCAGAATTTTGCCAGGAATTAACTCAAGTTCACTGGTCTATGGTTTGCAAAGGTCAGTGAGACTTCCCCCACCACCTTGAGGTAACTGTTCACATGCTGCCTCTCTCCTTCTGAGGTAATTTTATGTATGCAAGGTGACATTCACTCCTCCCCCCAGCCAGCAACAGCATATGAGGCTCTCCTCAGGACTGGAACCAGCATCGGCCCCAGCACCAGAATTCTCAGATGCTCACCTCATGTTCACCACCCAGACCTCTCCACAGACACTGCATATCATCTCACCCTGAGGTCACTAACTCTACGCAGTAGCCTCTCCCAACTGGCGCCCTGCTCCTCTCTCCTGAGGTGGTTCATTATCCTGGGTGACATTCTCCTTTCCCCTCATGAGGTAACTTCTCACAGTTGGCCTCTTTTCCTGAGGTAAGAGTCACCCCCAACAACAGCCCTCCCTCCCCCTTGCCCCCTGATGCAGTCATATTCTCCATTCAACCTGCACCTTCTGAGGTAATGATATGACAACACCCTTCCCCACCATGAGGTAACTTCCTGTGATAAGCCCCTCTCCTGCAAAGGTCACCAGCTGCATATGGGACACTCTCCTTCTCCCCAGGAGGTAGGCACCCGTGATCTCCTTTCTCCTAATGAGTTAAAACATTAACACTCCCTCCCCTACCACCAGTGCCATGAGGTAACTGTCCTCCCTCAGAACACATCTCCTGAAGTAATGGTCCAGAACCGTGTCCCTCCCTCCTGAGAGGGCACCCTCTGTCCCCCTCCTCAGGTGACTGTCCCTTGAGGCTTCCTTGCTCCCTCCAGCCTACTAGCACCTTCCCTTTCCTCTTCAGTGCAATGGGATGCTTATACAAGTGGTTTGACAGTGAGGTAACTAAAGACCCCGCCCCATTAGTTCTAGGCTTTTTGTTGCCCCAATAGCAAGCTAGAGCTCAGGATGGGGAGAATTACCCCTACCCCAGACAATGAAGCACCCTAGCCAGGCATTCCCCAGTGGTGGCCCCACTATAGCAGGTGCTTTGGCCATGTATCCTGCTGGTACATGGATGGAGGGGAAGACATGCTAGTAGAGAGCTAGACTTTTCAGGTCCACCCTCCCCTGTCTCTGTAATGCCCCCATCCCTTCCAAAAGTCATGTGACCTTGGACAAAATCCCCTCTGGCCTTCGGTTTTCTGAATCTGAGGCCTATGACGAGGAGGCATATTCACAGGTTGTGAGGATGCTGAAAGTAGTCTGCATGCTTCCTGTTTCATTCTGCCCTCCCCCAGTCCACCGCCCCCATATCAAAATCAAGCCCAGATTCCCATGAAGGCCTTGGATTTATATTCTTCAGATGTAGCGGTTCTTGGTTTGGCTTTTACTATACTCAGGGGTGGCTCCAATTATCTCCAGGGGAGCCGCCAAGTTCTCAAAATACAATTAATCTTCATTCACCTTAATGTAAAAAATAAATGTGTGCAACACAGCACTTATGGAAGGGGAAGGACCACAGAACATCAGAGCCAAGCAGGAGGGAGCCTAGAACACAGGATGCCAAAGCTAGGAGGGATGGAGGAGGGACCTAAGAAAACAGACTGTCAGAGCTGGGACAGACCTTAAAGATCACAAAATGTCAAAACTGGGGGCAGGGTATCTTGGAACATAGAACATAAAATTCAGAACAAGAAAGGAACTTAGAACATATGTGATAGCTCTGTAAAGACCCCTTCCGGAGGCCCTTGAGTCCAAACCACTCATTATGCAGATGGGGAAACTGAGTGCCAGAGACAGAAAAGCAAAGCTTTGACTAGAACTCAGAGCCTCTGGAACCAGCACGGTACAATCAGACCAACAGCAATAGAGGGTTTCAGCCTCAGCAAGGTTGGTAATCACTCCTCCCAAGGTCAGAGTCACCATTTCCCTTCTTGGCTCATAGGGCAAGGAGGAAGCATAAGCTAAGGAGATACCACTGAGCAGAATAATCCTGAACTTGGAATCCAGATTCCAACCTGTGCCCTCATACAGACCCCTTCCCCAATCTGGACCTTGGCTTTTACCATCCATGAAATGGGAATGATGAAATTGGCACCATGAACCCCCAAGTGTTGCTGGAAGGAAAGTTCCTTCATTGTAAATCCCAAAACATGATGGAAGGACGAACAGTTGTCATTAAGGGATGTGATTTTGGTAGGCCTAAGGTAGACTTTAATGTCCCTTCCTTATCCCAATTCTTCTCTGACCCACTGAAGGGTGCCTGAAATTCCACCATTGGAGTTTTGGGGGTTTTTTTGGTTTGTTTTTGGTTTTTTTTGGCAAGGAAATTGGGGTTAAGTGACTTGCCCAGGGTCACACAGCTAGTGAGTGTCAAATGTCTGAGGCTGGATTTGAACTCAGGTCCTCCTGAATCCAGGGCCAGTACTCTATCCACTGCACCACCTAGCTGCCCCCACCATTGGAGTTTTGTAGTTTACTACTCTGATCCCTGCTTAAACATGCCACTGCACCTTTGAACCCTGCCCCCAAGGTCTGTGCACAGTTTATCCCAGGCTCAGGTCCTTACACAAGACCAACAAAAGGCTCCTGAGGCCACAATTTGAAAGCCAAAATACCATTTCCCCATAGATTAACAACTGGCTTTATGTGCAGTGTGACTCCTCATCCTGTTGCCAAACTCTGATTGATCACCAGTTTCTTGGAAGACTTCTCCAAACTCAGACTGTATCAGTTAACAGCCCACGTTCAGAGCTGGCCGTAAAAACTTCTTGCAGCAGAGAAGAAGGGTAGGAGGTGAGGAGTGGGCAGGGAGGGCAGATGGAATTTGAGGACCATGGCAAGGGAAGAGTGGGGTGGCTCTTCAGAGGAGAGAGTCACAGGGATGCCCTTGTAAGGAGAGCCCCTTGTTTCAGAGTCCAGAGAGGGGGCACAGCAGGCAAGGGCGTGGCACTAGAGCCCCCATTGGTCACAGCTCAGCCTCAGGATCAGAGGAGGGACTGACGACGTAGCGGGATGGTCATGCACTGGGAAGGAAGGTTGGGGTATGTGCATGTGTGTGTGTACACACATGGAAGACAGCAAGAAGAACCAGGGAGGGAGAGGATGGCATGTCCCATGTGTTCCTGGAAATGCCTCTCCTTGTTCTCCGCCATGAGCAGCAGCATCTCTTGACTCTCCATTTAATTACCATTTGCTTAAAATGTCAACAGGCCACATATGGGATTTAATAGTTATGAGGGAGAACAGAGAAATTATGAGGGGAAAGGCCCCCCTTCATGGCCTAGTCATGAGAGAGAAACTGAGGAGAGATGGAAACTGAGGAGAGCAAACTTGGAGAAGGAGCTGCCATCCAGGCCCCTCACCTTAGAGCAGGATTCTTCAGTAAGACCCCTCACTTCCAGGCAGTCTCCCTCCAGGATCCCCCTTACTGCCCCGCCCTCCTTCCCCATTCCCACACAAATGACCTGAGCTGTCTATAGAAAACACTCCTTTCCACATCTCTCATGTTCAGCAGGTCTCTCTCTCTCTCTCTCTCTCTCTCTCTCTCTCTCTCTCTCTCTCTCTCTCTCTCTCTCTCTCGTGTGTGTGTGTGTGTGTGTGTGTGTGTGTGTGTGTTTGGTGGGGAAATTAGGGTTAAGTGACTTGCTCAAGGTCACACAGCTAGTGTCAAGTGTCTGAGGCTGGATTTGAACTCAGGTCCTCCTGAATCCAAAGCCAGTGCTTTATCCACTGTGCCACCTAGCTGCCCTGCTCTTTTTGTTCTTGATGGATCCCTATTTCCCTGCCATCCCTAGTCCCTCCACTGGATTTTCCCAACTCTCCACAATCTGGCTCTACTTCAGGGTCATCTTTGACTCTGTCCTCCCTTTCATTCCTTTTATTCTGTCTCCTGTTCTCCATTCACCCTTATTCATACCTACATCATCATCTCTCACAGGGACAGCTTCACGAGTCTCCTGGATAAACTCTCAGTTTTCCCTGGCCAGTCCACCCCTGCAGCTGCCAAAGGTAGCTACTTAAAGCACACCTGACCATGCCACTCCTTATCTCCTTTGCCTTTAAGGTAAACTTCAAACTCCTCAGACATCATTGAAGCCCTTCCTGGTTCAGCCTCAGCCTCCCTTTCCAGGGTAGTTTCATATTTACCCCTTTAACAAATTCTCCCTTACAGCCAAGTTGCCGTTTGAGTTTACACTTGCCATTCTGCTTCCCACCTCTTTGCATTTGTGGGGGAGAGGGGTGGAGCCAAGATGGCAGAGGAAAGGCAGTGACTTCCTGGACCTCTTCCCCAAAACCCCTCCAAATTCTTTCAAATAATGCCATAAGATAATCCTAGGAACAGCAGAACCCACAAAAGGACGAGGTGAAATAATTTTCCAGCCAAAGATGGCTTAGAATGTCGGTGGGAAAGATTTGTTGTGTTGGGGTGAGAGTGGACCATCTCTTTGCATTTGCACAGGTCCTTCCCCATGCCAGGAATGCACTCTCTCCTCATCTCTGCCTCTTGGAATAACTAGGTCAGGTACAGCAGGTATTCACATGGTCTTTCTGTGAAGCCTTTCTATGAGATCCCTAGACCCAGCTGGAGAGGAATGCTTTCCCCTCAAGTGATCATGTGTTTGTTTATCTGTTTACTTTTTTTTTTTTTTTTTTTTTTTTGCGGAGCAATGGGGATTAAGTGACTTGCCCAGGGTCACACAGCTAGTAAGTGTTAAGTGTCTGAGGCTGGATTTGAACTCAGGTACTCCTGAATCCAGGGCCAGCGCTTTAACCGCTGCGCCATCTAGCTGCCCCCTGTTTACATTTTTTAATCCTCATAGTATAAAGTAAGCTCCTAGAAGGGAGGGATTTTTTGGTTTGTTTTGTAAAAAAAAATTATGCCTCAATCTGTTTTCAGATACCATCAGTTTTTTTCTCTGTAGATGGATCCCAATTTCCATAAGTCCTTTAGAGTTATATTGGATCCCTCCCTTGCTGAAAATAACCATATACTTCCCTGCAGATCATTTTACACTATTGCTTTATTTTGTATACAGTACATTTCATTCTGCTTCAGTTCATGGAGGTCTTTCCAGGTTTTTCTGATAGTTTCCTGTTCATCATAACCTGTATATAGTACCTTAAACTTGACAGAGAATTTTCCTCACAATAGCCCAGCAAAGTAGGTACCATACGTTTTGCCATTATAATCAATCATCATAACTGTTTGCCTCCATCCTATTCCCTTCCCATGATATTTACTCTATTTTCTATCTTCTTTTACCCTGTTCCTCCTCAAAAGTGTTTTACTTCTGACTGTTCCCTCTCCTGCTCTGCTCTCCCTTCTTTAACCCTTCCCTCCTTATTGTCTTCCCCCCCTACTTTCCTATAGGGTTAGATAGGTCACTCCTCCCAATTGTGTGTGTGTGTTATTCGAGGGGAGGGTTTTTTTAATTGTCTTTGAATCCATCCCCAGCATTGCAGCACCTTGCTGGCCCCCTTTGTCCCATTGGTGGGTTCTTTCTGGAGCCTCCATTTGGGAGATAGACCCAGGTTGGCTTTGCTTTATTCCCCTCCCAGCTTTTGACTCTGGGCTTTGCCACTATCCCCATTATGGGATACCTTCCTTCCCCTCACCCATTCAGCTCCCTTATTACTTGAAGCCACAGACTGACTTCCTTTTTTGTTTGTATTTGTATTATCACCAGCACTTATAGTACTGGCACATAGTAGGTGCTTAATAAAGGCTTCTTGTCAGCCTGGTGCATAGTAGGAACTTCATAAATGCTCATTGGGTTGAATAGGACTTATTGTGTAACCTTGGATAAGACCCACCCCTCTTGGTTTTGTTTTTCTGTTTTGGGGGATTTTTTAGACAGACCTCATCTCCCAGTGAAAAACATCTACCAATCAGGATCAATATCTTCTTGGCAACTTAGAGAACTGATGGGGATTAATAGGTTAAATGGGGCAGATAGGTGAAACAGTGGATAGAGTGCTGGGCCTGGAGTCAGGAAAACTCCTCTACTTGAGTTCAAATCTGGCCTCAGACACTTATTGTCTGTGTGACCCTGGGCAAAGTAATTTAACCTGGTTTGCCTCAGTTCCCACATATGTAAAATGAGCTGGAGAGGGAAATGGAAACCCACTTCAGTATCTTTGCCAAGAAAACCCCAAATAGGGTCATGAAAAGTCAGACATGGCAGAAAAGACTGGATAACAATAGGTTAAGTGAATTGCTGAAGTTCATACAGCTGTTATGTAGTCAGGAGTGACACCCCAAGGGAGACTGTATGTGCCTTGACAATTCAGATCACCACCACAACCTTAGTCATCATGTCCCCTTAGACCTTGATGGGCACAGCCCAGGACACTTGAGAATGACAGTGATCCCCCAAACCAGCAGACATGCTTCTAGCAAAGCCATTTGTGAGGGAAGAAATCAGTGTGGAGAGAGGGGCCACCTTCCTCATCACTAGGGACAGCTGCAGACCAACTGCCACCAAGAGTCAGATAGGGAAAGGAGCTCTGGGAGTAGCAGAACCTCCCAGACTACCAGTCCTGCCTCTAGCTCATGCTCAATAGCCATCATCTTGGGAAGTCTTTCCTGTTGAGAAGGAGCCAGCCACCTCTACCAACTACCACACAAAGGGCAGGCATGCCAACCTAGTTGAAGCAACAAGGCTCCCCAAGGAAGACACAAGAGGTACCATTGGCCACCATCTCTGTTTCTGACCAACATCCCCCCTGAGACCCTAATGGGGACTACCCCAGACCCTAAATCTAAGAGGCTCAGAAATAGCAAGTCTTTCATTCCAGTGCCCAAAGCCATTATTATCCTGAGAGGATGAAGCTTTGGCCACTGCTGCTGCAGGGGTTACAGCCACAGCTGCTAAAGATGGAGAAAAGAAATCTTGCCATTAAAGTCCTTGGCAATGTCAAGCAGTTCGACATCAGAAACAGATAGGATTTTGTCAGTGGAAATGACATTTTAAAAGAGTCATTACCATCTGTTTTGCTGCCGCCCCCTAAGGACCATGGGACCTTTCCATCTGATTGCTGCTGAAACCTTCCACAGGTGTTGTTTCTCCCATTAGAATGTGAGCTCCTTTAGGGCAGGGACTTTTTAACTTTTTAATTTGTATCCCCCAAACTTAGCACAGTGCTTTTCATGAAGTAAGCACCTAAATGCTTGCTTCATCCACTCATTCATTCATTCATTCATTCATTCATTCATTCATTCATTCTTATGTGATTTGAACCCAGGTCTTAGTGATTCTAAGGCTAGCTCTTTTGTCTAGTATGTCATAATGCCTCTCTAAGACCCATTTTAGGCAGTTATTTTCTGGTCTAGTGTTTGTGGAGGGTAGGCGTGTGAGTGGGCTATGACTACACATGGGAAGTAATAGGGTTGAGCTCCTTCAAGGATGATGTGGGTTCTAGGAATGAATTTACTTACTCTATGAATGAATCATAAGGTTTAGGGTTGGAAGGGACTTTTGATTCAGTAAAACACATTTATTAAATGTCTGCCATGTGAACAGTCCTGGGGACAAAATAATCCCCGCTCTCAAGGAGCACACAGTCTAATCAACCACATCTAAACAACCAAGAACAAGCAAGATATATACAAGATGAATTGGAGATAAACATCAGAAGGAAGGAGCTGAGCATTGAGGAGGATGGGGAAAGTTTTCCTTTGGGAAGCAGAATTTCTACTGAGACTTAAGAGAAGCCAGAGAGGGTTCTTTCTCCTTAGAAAATAGAATGCCGGGGGAAGCTAGGTGGTGCAGTGGATAAAGCACCAGCCCTGGATTCAGGAGGACCTGAGTTCAAATCCAGACTCAAACACTTGATACTTACTAGCTGTGTGACCCTGGACAAGTCACTTAACCCTCATTGCCCCACAAAAAAATAGAATGTTAGAGCTGGGAGGGAACCTAGAAACCACCTAGATCAGTAATATTTAATCTTTTTATATTATGGACCTCTTTGACAGTCTGCCCTTGAACCCCTTTTCGGAATGATGTTTTTAAGTGCATGAAATAAAACAATTGTATTACAAAGGAAGTCAATTATGTTTAAATAAAGACGTAGTTTTTCCCCTGTACATGTTCATTGACCCCCTGAAATCTACTCATAGGCCTCCATCATGTCTGTGAATTTCAGGCTAAGAATCCCTTATATAGATGTTCAACTATATGATTTTACAGAGGAGGGAAGTGAGGCCCAGCTGGGAGAAGGCATTTGTAACCATCTTGGCTGAACCAGGACCCCAGAGCAGTCAGTCACCAGCACCTCTGTTCTTGTTTTGGAAGCTTTGTCACCTTGAGAAAGGAGATGCTTCCTCCCTGGAAACTTTTCCAATGGACAGATAGCAGCAGCTTGTCTTCAAGGAATTCTTTTTCCCTTGGACGCTAGCCAAGGTGCTGATATGGTCCCTTTCTGACCTGGTTGGGTCAAAGATAGGTCTTCAGGGAATTTAGTCCTCACTTGGGTACTGGGTGATATCTCAGGATAACCACAATGGCCAAGGAGCCCAAAAGACAGTCGATGGTTGAGACCCTCCTGCCCACTGAGCAAAGAAGGCAGATAATGACCATGTACAGTAGCATTTCAATAGATTCATTTGTCAGTCAAGCTTAGTTGCCATGAAATTGACATAGCAGCAACCCCCAGAGTTAACATGACTCTCCAAAGGGATGCAAAGAAACATGAGATACTTTTTTCATTCTCATTGTAATTGACCTGGAGCATGGTGAGGTGATTATTGGTCTTACCTTCAAGCCAAGATGGTCTGGGTTCAAATCCTGCCTCTGATACATTCAAGCTATGTGATCTTAAAGAGTAGCCTGGGTCACTGAATGTTTAAGTGACAAGGCACTTGGTGCCCCAGAAAACTCTATGAGGCAGAACAATTGATGACTCACTTTGATGGAGGCAATTTTTGCACTGGGAGCTCCCTCACATTGGTAATATCATAGGTCTGGACCCCTCGAAAGTTACAGTTGCAGCAAAAGGGATACCATGTGCAAAGTCTGCAAATTAACTTGAAAGGAATTCAATCAATTTGTAAGCATTTATTTATTTATTTTTTAAATCTTCTATTTTTTTTTACATATGAGGTATTTTATTTTTTCCGTTACATGTAAAGATAGTTCTCAACTTTTGTTTATACAAGCTTTACAATTTCAGATTTTTCTCCCTCCCTCCCCTCCCTCCCCTCTCCCCTAGACAGCAGGTAATCTGATATAGGTTATATCTATATATCTATATACATATACATACACACACACACACACACACACACACATATATATATATACACATAATAACATTAATCCTATTTCTGCATTAGTCCTGTTATAAGAGAAAAAATCAGAACAATGATGAAAAACCTCAAAATAGAAAAAAAACACAACAGCACCAAAAACAAAAGAAATAGTATGGTTCATTCAGCATCTATACTCCACAGTTCTTTTTTTTTCTTGGATTTGGAGATCCTCTTCTATCATGAGTTCCCTGGAACTCTTCTGTACCATTGCATTGGTGAGAAGAATATAGTCCATCACAGTAGATCAACACTCAATGTTGATGATACTGTGTACAATGTTCTTCGGGTTCTGCTCATCTCACTCATCATCAGCTCACGCAAGACCCTCCAGGTTTCTCTGAACTCCTCCTGCTCATCATTTCTTACAGCACAATAGTATTCCATTGTATTCATATACCACAACTTGTCCAGCCATTCCCCAATTGATGGGCACCCCCTCAACTTCCAATTCCTTGCTACCACGTAAAGAACAGCTATAAATATTTTTGTACATGTGGGTCCCTTTCCCCCTTCCATGATTTCTTTGGGAAAAAGACCTAAAAGTGGTATTGCTGGGTCAAAGGGTATGCACAGCTGTATTGCCCTTTGGGCATAATTACAAATTGCTCTCCAGAATGGTTGGATCAGTTCACAGCTCCACCAACAATGAATTAGTGTTCCAATTTTCCTACAGCTTCTCCAACATTTATTATTTTCCTTTTTTGTCATTTTAGCCAATCTGATAGGTGTCAGGTGGTACCTCAGAGTTGTTTTTATTTGCATCTCTCTAATCATTAGAGATTTAGAGCATTTTTTCATATGGGAATAGATAGCTTTGGTTTCTTCATCAGAAAACTGCCTGTTCGTATCCTTTGACCATTTCTCAATTGGGGAATGACTTGGATTCTTATAAATTTGATTTAGTTCCCTATATATTTTAGAGATGAGGCCTTTATCAGAAGTACTGGTCTCAAAAATTGTTTCTCAGCTTTCTGTCTCCCTTCTAATTTTGGATGCATTGCTTCTGTTTGTACAAAAAATTTTTAACTTAATATAATCAAAATCATCCATTTTGCATTTTATAATATACTCTATCTCTTGTTTGGTCATAAACTGTTTTCCTTTCCAAAGATCTGATAGGTAGACTATTCCTTTCTCTCCTAATTTACCTATGGTATCACCTCTTATGTCTAAATGGTGTATCTATTTCATTCATTTATTTTTGTGGGGTGATGAAGGTTAAGTGACTTGCCAGGGTCACACAGCTAGTAAAGTTTCAAGTGTCTGAGGCCAGATTTGAATTCAGGTCCTCCTGAATCCAGGGCCAGTGCCTTATCCACTGCACCACCTAGCTACCCCCTATAAGCATTCATTAAGCACCTCCTATGTGCCAGGCACCAACCACCTACACTTACTA
Organism: Dromiciops gliroides; assembly: GCF_019393635.1. Taxonomy (NCBI): domain Eukaryota; kingdom Metazoa; phylum Chordata; class Mammalia; order Microbiotheria; family Microbiotheriidae; genus Dromiciops; species Dromiciops gliroides. Next base: position 66,669,903 of record NC_057861.1, on the reverse strand, counting down.
AGCATCAAACCTCTTCTCTTCTTGAGCATCTTCATCTATTAAGTTGGGTTAATACCATCTTATAGGATTGTTGTGATGCCAAAATGAAAAAAATGTAGAGCATTTTGTAATACAGATTTCAAAGTGATGGGTAAGTGTGAGCTACTCCTATGTCTCAGCTCCCAGGGCAGATGATAGAGGAAATCAAAGGAAATTTCCTCTGGGCAGGGAGGCTTAGGAACCCAGATGTGGAAGTCACCTTCTTCCCCATCCCCGAGTGGTTTCTGTAAGGGCCCCATGGTTTTGTGGAGGCTTCCACAAAACATGGGTGAGAAGGCTCTTTGGGACACAAACACAAGGATACCTACTCACCAGAGTTGTTGTGAGTATATAATGAGATGATGATATTTGTAAAGAACTTAGCACAGTGCCTGGCATATAACATAGTAGGTGCTATATAAAAATTAGCTATTATTGTTATTGTTTACTACTACTACTACTACTACTACTACTACTACTACTACTACTACTACTACTACTACTACTACTGCATAAAGAGGGACCAACAGAAAAGGTGAAAACTTGAACAAAGCCTTTTGAGGCTGGACCTCTCCCAGGGTCTCTCTGCTACTGGCTTCCAAAAGGGCAGCAGGGACCTTCCAGAGTCTGGAATCAGCCACCTCCTTCAGGAAGGAGGATAGGAAGACAGGAAACTGTCTCTGCCACCTCTACCCAGCTGCTTTCTTCTAGGGCCTCTGTCGATATCTTTGAAGCCAGGCATGTCAACCTGCCTTACTTCCAGGGGAGATCCAGAGAATCCCAGAATAGCAGAGTCAGGAACAACTTTAAAGATCTGAGTATTCATCCTTCTCCACCCACCCACCATACACTTTTCAAATGTGGAAACTGAGCCCCAGAAACGAGAAAGGACTTGCCCAGGGTCATGTAGAGAGTAAGTGGTAAGGCCAGGAATTGAACTGAGATATTAGGACTTTAAAGCCAAGTTCTCAAAACTGGGTTTCTTCCAGTCTCTCCTTTCTAGACAGATTCTTATCCTTCCCATAGTCTTGTCTATCCACTTTGGTTAGGAATACCAGGGGGTAGAGGTGCAGAGGTAGGGAGAAGTCTACCTCAGGTTGTATCCGAGTAGGGAAGGCAGGATCCTTCCTGTGTTAGGAGGTTCTAATCTAGTCTAGTCCCTTCTAATTGGTTCCATTCTATTTTATTCTAATCTGTTCTGGTCTAGTCTAGACCATTCTAATCTGTTCTAGTCTGTTCTATTCTACTCTTCTCTTGAGTCTAAACTATTCTCTTCTAGTCAACTAGCATTTATTAAATACCTACTAAGTACAATAGTGAGTGCTAGGGATGCAAAAGTAGAAATGAAAAACAATCCCTGTTCTCAGAGAACTTACATTTCCTTGAGGAATACAAGTGAAAAAAAAGCCACAAAGTTTAGAGAAAGGAGAGGAGAGGAGAGGAGAAGGAGAGGGAGAGAGAGAAAGACAGAGGCAGAGAGAGACAGAGACAGAGAGACAGAGGGAGGGAGGGAAAGGGAGAAGGAAAGAGAAAGGGAAAAAGAGGAAAGAGGAGAGACACAGACAGAGAGAGGCAGTGAGAGGCAGGGAGGGATGGGGGAGGGAGGGAAAGGGAGAGGGAGAGGGAAAGGGAGAGGAAGGGAGATATTAAAAAAGAAAAAGAGAGAAAGAGAAAGAAAGGGAGAGAGGGGGCAAGGAGGTACAGAGGGGAGGAGGGAAAGGGAGAGGGAAAGAGAGGAGAGACAGAGAGAGGAAGAGAGAGAGAGGGAGAGAGGCAGGGAGGGACAGAGGGAGAGAAAGGGAGAGGGCTAGGGAGAGAGAGAGAGAAAGAGAAAGAGAGAGAGAGAGAGAAAGAGAGAGAGAGAGAGAGAAAGAGAGAAAGAGAGAGAGAGAGAGAGAGAGAGAGAGAGAGAGAGAGAGAGAGAGAGAGAGAGAGATTAGACAGAAAAAGCCTCATGGGGAAGGAGGTGGCATCTGAGTTAAACCCAGGCCCCAGTCAACCCAGGGTCTCCAACAGTTCAGGGCACTCAGCGCCCTGCTGGGCTCCAGCTTCAAGGCCTTTAGGACATAGCAGTATTGTCCTGGTTTCAGCTGGTTCATGGGAGTGCAGGGTGGTAGTGCAGATTTGATCCGGGGCCCTAGGAGGAGATCTTGGATTTGCCCCAGGTCCCGAGAAAGCCCCAATAGCTGGCAGGCCCTCCCCTTCAATGTGTCAGAAGATGCCAGTGTTTATGTAGCAGCCAGGAATTCTTGCTCCTCCCCTCCCCACCTCCAAGCCCAGCAGGCTGATTCTGGCTGCCAAGGCCCATCCCCAGGGCCCCAGAGACTCAGAAAGCAGTTGGAAGCCACTGGAAGGTCCCAGAATGGAGCCTTTCCTGAATCTCTCATGAGGGAAGGACTCCAGCAAAAGCAAGCTTGGCCTCTCAGCCATTCAAACAGGGTGCAGGCCCTCCTCCTTCCCCTTAGTATCTGGCCTTACTGTCATTCAAGGACTCATCCTAGGGAAAGAAAGGAGAGGAGGGGCTGGGAAGGGGGAAGATGGGAACTGCCCGGCTACCCAGATAGAGGGGTAGAGGGGAGGGGCCTCAGTGATGTCACAATGAGGGGCCAGGGGGATTCTAGAATCATCCAACTCCCCCAGCAGACAGGGCCCTCAAGGGGTAGGGGGAGAGACTGCGAAATCCCTGGCAGAAGCAGGCTGCCAGCTGATGCAAAGGAGGGCATCGGGAAGATGAGATGCTCCCTCCCCTGAGTCCCCAGAGGTCAGTGACTCTTTGGTGAGGCCGCTTGCTCTCTCTTGCCTCCAGCCTTTGCTCCATCATCCTGGGAGGTGCCCCTCTCCGAAGACCCCCTGTCCTTGTTATGGCCCGCCAGACACAGTGGCCCCTCTGAGGCTCCTGCCAATGAATGAGGGACATAAGCACCTCTCCAGAGCACTAGCCACCCCCTGACAAGAAGCTGGGCCCCCCCTCAAGCCCCATCACTCCAGGAGGGAGCTCTAAGTGTGAGGCAGCAAGAGGACAGTGGCACCCCATCCATCCCCTGGGCCGGGCCCTGCTCGGGTGGGACCCCTGCACGACACCACCCCCCAGCCATGGGGGCAGCAGGGATGAGGGGGATGGCCTTCCACTTCCCCAGGCCTGTGGCATTCCTTTTTCTGCTGCTGGAGCTGCCAGCCAGCGAGGCCCTGGTCCGGGCGGTGACCAGTGACGGTGCCGGTGTGGTGGACTTCAGCGATGCACCTGCCCTGTTTGGGGCTCCCCTCTCTGAGGATGGTGTTCAGGGATACCTGATTGAGGCCCAGCCACCCAATGCCTGCCAGCCCATTGAGGGTCCGATCACATCCAACCATTCCCTTGGCTCCATCGCGCTAGTGCGCCGCTTCGATTGCACCTTTGACCTCAAGGTCCTCCATGCCCAGCAGGCCGGCTACAAGGCAGTCATCGTGCACAACGTCCAGTCCAATGACCTGGTCAACATGGTGCATGTGTATGATGATATCCGGCAGCAGATCGAGATCCCATCGGTCTTTGTCAGTGAGGCCACATCAAAGGACCTCCGAGCCATCCTGTGTGGCAACAAAGGTGCCCACGTCCTCCTCTTACCCAACAGTCATCACTACTCTGAGCTTGACTGCCATCCTGCTCTGTCTATCTCCTGGGTGCTGGGTCGCATGGTGACCTTGCTGATGTCTACACTGCTCATCATCAGGAAGGTCTGGCTGTACTGGTGGCGGTGGCGGGAGCAGGGCACCGTGGCCAACGCCCCCAGCCAGAAGACGTCTCACACGCGCACCTTTGCCCACCAAAATGACGTTTGTGCCATCTGCCTGGATGAGTTTGAGGAAGGGGACCAGCTAAAGGTCCTCCCTTGTACTCACATCTATCATTGCAAATGCGTCGACTCCTGGTTCTCCCAGGCCCTTCGCAGGACCTGCCCCATCTGCAAACAAGCTGTGGTCAGCACCGAGGAGAGCTCAGACTCCAATCCCGAGAGCCTCAGCGAGGATGAGTCGCTCAGGTCACGGCTAGACCACTGGACAATAGAAGTGCTGACCCTGGTCCGGCAGGTGGCCTCCTCCACAGACAGCTCCAGTCACAGGACAGAGGACTCAGAGGGGGAGGAGGAACTTTGGAGAGAGTCCTCCACACCCTGAGAAGTGTTCCTCTCAGGCCTCCCTGCCCCACACTGGGCTCTTCCCTCCCTCCTTCCCCACACCCCCATTTCTCCTCTTCCTGTCCAGCCGGCTGTGTTGGCTGCTCCCTGGGACCTGGCTGCATATCACCGTGTACTTGTGTCTGGCACAGTTTGGATTGCCTCGCTAAAGAAGCCCAGATGCTGCAGTACCTGTTTGGAAATGCAAAACTTTATAGGCTGGAGACAATAAAATGCATTTGGAATCATGCAAGTTCTCTGGAAATCTGGTTGAAACACCCTGCCTGGGAAGGTTTTCTTTGGCCTTATCTTCCCCTGTGGTTTTTGTTGAACCTCGAACTGCACAAGCAGGAGAGGCTGGTGTCCTTTTAGCAATATAGAATCTAGAACTGGAAGTGGCCTTCCAACCCAACCCTCCCATTTTATAAATGGGGAAACTGAGGCCTAGGCCAGGGAGTGACTCAGCTAAGTCTACACAAGTAGTAAGCTACAGAGTATTCAACCCAAGGTCTTCTTTGCTACACCATTGCTGCTCACCCACTGCACCACACACTATGCAATAAATTCCCTCCAAAAGTATCGGATCTCTCTCCTGGAGGAGAGATCACAAGACCAATGGGTGAAAGGTGCAAAGGGGGTCAAACCAAGCTTGATGTGAGAAAAACCTTCCTCCAAGTGGGATGGATTCCTTTATGGGGGGAGGCCTGGATGGTCACTTGTCAGGCATGCTAAAATAGGGTAATTTATGTCTATATTGGACAAGTTGGACAGGGAAATCCCTCCCCACCCTTAAATTCTGAGGCTTCGGGATCTGGGGCCTGGCCCTTTCAGGTGATTCCCGGGGGTGGGGGGCAGGGGCGGGAGGGCATCAAGCAGGGCCTCCTGGTAGGAGGAGAAGGGACAGATCAGATCCTGTATTGGAACCCCTTTCTCTAGAAACCTCTTAGAACAAAGAACCCCAGTGCCGAAAGGAACTGTAGAACATAGAATGTGAAATGTCAGTCTGAAAAATGACATATACAATGTCAGGGCATGAAGGGACCTTAGAGACCTCATGGTCCAATGGACAGGTTGTGACCAGTGACTCTGAGGTCCTTTCTAGCTCTGAGATTCTGGAGTCCAACTTCCTCATTTTGCAGACAGGAAAATTGAGGCCCAAAGACAAGGACAAGGTCACCAAAGAGCAAGACTGGCCTAAGCCTGTATCTCGGCTTGGAGCCCAGTGCTCTTTGCTGGGTCAGAATGTTGCCTCCATGGTCCAGCTCGTGCCCTGCCCCGGCCCTCCCTCCAAAGAGGCTAGCCAGGGGAGAGTGGCCCTGATGGGGAGGGGGCTTCACCATTGGAATTCGCAGAGACATTTAAGACAAAAAAAACCAACAACTTTAAAACTGGGCAGCTAGGTGGTGCAGTGGATTCAGAAGGACCTGGGTTCAAATCTGGCCTCAGACACTTGACACTTACTAGCTGTGTGACCCTGGGCAAGTCACTTAGCCCTCATTGCCCTGCCCTCCCCCCCCCCCAAAAAAATCACATTCTATCAGGTCTTCTGGAGACACAGTGGCTTTAGTCCAAGTATAACTGAGAGACTTAGCAACAGACCAGGGGATCCTAGGCTCGGAGTCAAGAAACCTGGGTTCTAGTCCTGCCTCTGATGCTAATTCATATTAGCATTACTCCTGACCCCCACTTCTGTTCCCCAATCTGGACCTCAGTTTCCCTATATGTAAAACCAAGGAGATAGACTAAATGATCTCAGAGGGCCAGTATGACTCATTCTCAGGACCCTCTCAGCTTTGGCATTCTGAGTTCTAAGGCCCCTCCCAGCTCTGACTTTGTGTGTTCTAAGGCCCCTCCCAGCTCTGACAGTCTCAGCTTTAACTGCATTCCAAGGTTGCATCCAGTCCTGACGCTCTGTGGTTCTCTGTTGGGCCCCCAAGTCCAGCTGCCTCAGCTCATGTAGGCTGCCCCAGCTGCCCCAGCTGCCCCAGCTGCCCCCGGCACCGGGCGCCTGTGCTCCCTATCCACTTTCTTTGAGCCCAGCAAATCTCAGGTCTCCCCAAGCACCAGCTGAATGTTTGCGGAGCCCATTAGCTCTGCAGCCCCTTTCCATTAAGTCTGTTTATCTGATAGCTAATTGTAATTCTGCGATTCTCCTTGGGACCTACCAGAAGGAACAAGCCAGCAATATTTTCAGGCCCTAATCCCACCTAATTCCAGCCTTGGCCCCACAGCAACAGTGGAGGGCTGGGGGGGGGGGTGGTGGCGGGGAGAGGGTTCACACAGCCCTCCCAACTCCACATGGGCCTCTTTTCTTCCCTCTACTCACCTCCATAGCAGCTCCTCTCTGCCAATCCAGAACCTCTCCAGCCTTCAGAGCTCGGGGCACCCAGCCCTCTGCAAGAACAGCGCTCAGACCAGCACAGCCCAGCCTAGCAGGGGTGGGCTCTCTCCCCACTGGGAGCTGCTCCACCCTTTTACAATTCACACTGATAGATGTGCGGGTCAGGACAACACAAGGAAGAGGTAGATCATGCTATTTGTCATTATTTCCATTTCACAGATGAGGAAAGTGAGACCCAGAAAGATGAAAAGGCTTGTAAGTAGCAAAGCAGAGACTCCTGCTGAGGTCTCCTGAGTCTCCGCCCTCTGGGATCTCCTCCCCCTCCTCCCAGTCCCTACCCTCCAACTACTCTATCCTTGCCTCCCACTATCTAGGTTTCCTAACGTTCAAGGCCAGTGCCCTTTCCACTAGAACTCTTTATACATATGCTCCCACCTCCTTGTGCCTCCCCCCCCCCACCCCAGACCCTTAGGAAGCTAGGTAGCTCAGTGCATAGGGTTCTGGACCTGGAATCACTCAGACACCAGAGAGCTGTGTGACCCTAGGCAAGTCTCTGGCCTTCACTTTGCTTATCTGTAAAATGGGGCAATAGTAGCACCTGCCTCCCAGGGTTTTTGTAAGGAATATACATATATGTGTATATGTGTATATATTATATGTAGATATACATGTAGATATATATACACACATGCAGAGACAGAACACATTTATGTATCGCTTTGTAAACTGCATTGCCCTCCATAAACACTAGCTCTTCTTAATTGCTCCAGTGGCCAGCCCCTCTCTTTCTCCTGCTTCTCCAGTCTCCCCTTTGCCTTCACACTTGCTCCCATTTCTATAACCTTAACAGAACCTTCCCTTGGTCTTTCCTCCCCATCCTGATCCCTTTCCATTTCTTTGCTCCTCTTCCTGCTAAATAATGGAAAAAACTACCTGATACCTAAGGCTTCCATTTCCTCATAATCCCCTCTCTCTCTTCAATATTCTCCTACCTCCACCCCTGCTACACCCCACCCACCCACACTCTACTGAAGTTATACTCTCCAGAGTCATCTAATTGCCAGAAACCAAAGGCCTTTTCTGGTTCTCTTCCTCCTTGACCTCGATGCAGATTTTTGGTACTTTTGTCCACCCCAGTTGGGTGGCACAGTGGATAGAGTGTCTGGCCTGAAGTCAGGAAGACTCATGTTTTCCTGAGTTCAAATCAGGCCTTACTACCTCTGTGACTTCGGACAAGTCACTTAACCTTGTTTGCCTCAGTTTCCTCATCTGTAAAATGATCTGGAGAAAGAAATGGAAAAGCACTCCAGTATCTCTCCCAATAAAACCCCAAATGGGGTCACAAAGAGTCAGACATGACTGAAAAATAACAAAACAAAATTAAATGACTTCTCCTAGATATGCTTTCCTCTCTTAGCTGCAGGGACACATCATTCTCCTGGCTCTCCCTTTATCTCTCTGAACACTCCTTCTGTCTTCTGCTAGCTCTTCATTTTCTCAAGGGAATGCAACAGAATTTTCCCCAGATCTTAGCAAAGCATCTGGCTAAGTCTCTTGTGCTATTCTTATGGAAAAGATAGAGAGACATGAGCTAGCAAATAATAGGACTAGGTAGATTTGGAACAGATTGAATGACTGGACCCAAAGAGTAGTCATTAAAAGTTCAATGGCAATTTGAAAGGAAGTCTCCAGTGGAGTGCACCAATGCTCCATACTTGATCCTATGCTGTGTAACATTTTTATCAGTGACTTAGATTTAGGCATGGATAGCATAGGTAACTAATTTGTGGAGAACACAGAACTGAGAGGGATGGTTAACACACTGGATGACAACCAAGAGTCAACACGATTCTGACAAGCTGTAACATTTTGCTGAATAGAGTAAAATTAAATTTAGTAAAAATAAATGTAAAGTCTTACACCAGGATTCAAACAATGTCACAGGTTACAAAGTAGGATAGTAAGTAGTTCATTTTTTTTTTATAAAATATCTGGAAGTTTCAGTGGAATACAAAGTGAATATGAGTCAACTATGAAACATGACAGATAAGTCTAATACAATCTTGGGCTCCATTAAAAGAGGCTTGGTGGGGCCAGCTAGGTGGCACCATGGCTAAAGCACCAGCCCTGGATTCAGGAGGATCTGAGTTCAAATCTGGCCTCAGACACTTGACACTCACTAGTTGTGTGACTCTGGGCAAGTCACTTAACCCTCATTGCCCCGAAAAAAAAAGAGGCTTGGTGTTTAGAACCAGGGAGGGCATAGTTCCTCTGCATTCTACCCTGGTTAAAGCATACACAGAGTATTGTGTTCGGTTCTGGGAATCACAGTTTTAAAAAATGATACTGGGCAGCTAGGTGGCACAGTGGATAGAGTGCCGGCCCTGGAGTTAGGAGTACCTGAGTTCAGATCCGGCCTCAGACACTTAACACTTACTAGCTGTGTGACCCTGGGCAAGTCACTTAACCCCAATTGCCTCACTTAAAAAAAATGATACTGATAAGCAGGAAAGTGTCCAAAGGAGGAGAAGCAAGGTGACACTAGGCTTGGAATCATGAAGACTTATCTTCATGAATTTAAATCTGGCCTCAGACACTTAACTAGCTGTATGATCATGGACAAGTCACTAAATCCCATTTGCCTCAGTTTCTTCATTTGTAAAATGAGCTGGAGAAAGAAATGTCAAAACCACTCCAGTATCTTTGACAAGAAAACCCCAAATGGGGTCACAGAGTCATACACAACTAAAACAACTGAATAACAACAACAACAAGTCCCAAGGAGGGCAACTATGATGACATAGGGTCTTGAGTCCATGTCATATGAGGAATGGTTGAAGGGACTTGGGCTATCTAGCTTAGAAAAGAGAAGATATGATAACTATCTTTAAATGCTTGAAAGACCGTAACACAGAAGGAACTGGCTTGTTATGCTTGGTCCCAGAAGAAAGAACTAGGAGCAATGAGGGAAGTTAGAGAGAAACAGAATTTGGCTTGAGTTTTGGGCAACCTTTTTTGTAAAATTATATTTGCCCAAAAGGGAATGGGCTGCTTCAAATGTAGTAGATTACTCTCCACTGGAGGGCTACAAGCAAAATTTTGACAACCTTCTGCTGAATATTTTATAAAGATGGTTTTTGTAAAGTTCTTAACACAGTGTCTGGCACACAGTAAGCATGTAATAAATGCATGTTCCCTTCCCCTTCCTTTTTTTCCCTTCCCTTCACCTACCAATGGGACTGGATGCCTTCTGGAGTCCCTTCCAACTCTTAGCAACTCTGATTTTCTTCTTGACCCCTTAATTCTGTGCTTCCCCAAGGATCTTCTTGTTATAAACTCTCTCCCTTGGCAATCTCATCCATTCCCATTGCTTCAATTGCCATCTCAAGCAGAGTACTCTGAACCTGTCCTGCTGTCCCTCAGAGCTCCAAGCCCACACTTCCAGTTGACTGCAGGATATCTCTATGTGGATGTCCCAATGGCACCCACAAGTCAATGTGTCTGAAATCGAGCTTATTTTCTCTTTAAATAAGATCTTTCTTCCAACCTCTCTCCTTGCCTGACTCCCCTCTTTATCCTCTTCTCCCATGTCTATAACCTTACTGTTAATATTGACTCTGCCTCTTTCCTATGCCATCATTTGCCAAATCATATCAATTACATCTCTGCTCACCTTCTATATTCCCATCTACCAAGCTGCCAGACCTGCATTAACTGAGATTATAGGCTCATAGAGCTGGAGCCAAAAGGATCCTTAAAGATAATCTCTAAAATTCATCTCTAAAATGGGGACCAGAGAAAAAGACCCATATGTATAAAAATATTTATAGCAGCTCTCTTTGTGATAGCAAAGAATTGGAAATCGAGGGAATGCCCATCAATTGGGGAATGGCTGAACAAGTTGTGGTAGATGAATGTAATGGAATACTGTTGTGCTGGGGCAGCTAGACGGCGCAGTGGATAGAGCACTGGCCCCGGATTCAGAAGGACCTGAGTTCAAATCTCGCCTGTGTGACCCTGGGCAAGTCACTTAACCCCCATTGCCCCACAAAAAAAAATACTATTGTGCCGTAAGAAATGATGAGCAGATAGATTTCAGAAAGACTTAGGTGGACTGGTGCTGAGTGAAGTGAGCAGAACCAGGAGAACATTGTACACAGTAAAAGCAACATTGTGTGATGATCAGCTGTGATAGACTTAGCTCTTCTCAGCAATGCAATGATCCAAGACAATTCCAAAGAATTCATGATGGAAAATATTTTCCACATCCAGAAAAAAAGAACTGTGGATTCTGAATGCAGATTGAACCACACTGTTTCTACTTTTTGTTTGTTTTTTCTCTTTTATTCTGATTCTTCTTTCACAACATGACTAATGCAGAAACATGTTTAATGTGATTTTACATATATAACCTATATCAGATTGCTTGCTGTCTTGGGGAGGGGAGAGGGAGAAAAATTTGGAACTAGAAATCTTATGAAAACAAATGTTGTAAACTATCTTTACATGTAACTGGAAAATAATAAAATACTTTTATGATAATAAAATAAAATGGAACCCAGAGAAGGAAAGGAATTTACTCAAGTCACACAGATGGTATACCACAGAATCGAGATTCTAATTTAGCTCCTTCAACCAAAAACCCAATGCTTTTCCACCTTGCAGCTACTCACACATCTTCCTGCCATCGTTCTTTCTTTCCTCCAATACCTTCTTCATAATGGTTAGGTGATACAGTGGATGGAGTGCTGGATCTGGAGTTGGAGAACCGAGTTCAAATTCCACCTCAGATACTTAGCAACCATGTGAACCTGGGCAAGTCACGTTAACCTGACTGCCTCAGTTTTCTCATTTGTAAAATGGGAGTAATAATAGCACCTACCTCCAAGGGTTGTTATGAGAATTGTTACACTTTCTCTAATTCTTTCATCTTTCTTTTTTTTCTGCTCTTTGTTTTCAGCCTCTCACTTTGTTGCATATCCTTTCACTCTCTCCCTCTGACCCTTTCACTCCACCCATCATTTCCCCTCCCGTTCTTTTCCCCCTCTATCTTCTCACATTTTTTCCTTAAATGACCAATTTTCTAAATTGCCCATTCGGACAGGTTGTGAGGCTTGTAGTTTCAGGAGGGTGCAGAGGTGAAGGAACTGGCCCTGGACCTGTAAGTCAGGAGACCTGAGTTTGGGGCCTACCTCTACTACTGATTTGCTGGGTGACTTTGGGCAAGTCACCTGACATCTCTGGGTCTCAGTTTCACAATCACAGTATCTCAGAACTTGAAGTAACTTCAGAGGTGTTCAACCATTATCTGAGCAGGAGTCCTCTCCACAACAACCCCAGTAAGGGATAATGTGGACTTTACTTGAAGATCCCAAGGATTAAGGAACTCACTACTTGCTACCTCAGGTACCCCATTCTACTTTCAGAAAACCCTAATGGTTAGCAAGTCTTCTTTTCTTTTTTTCTTTTCCTTTTTTAAAAGTTGCTGTTGTTTGTCCTGCTTTCTGAAAGAGGACCATGACATCAGGCAGATGATGTCACGACTTGGATTTAAGTGAAGGAGGGCTGTGCAGAGTCACCAACCTCACTCTCTCCTCCAGAGCCATCTGAGACCAGTGGCAAGATATACATCAGGATGACTGGAGATGGCCCTGGATGTTTAGGAAAATTGGGGTTGCCCAGCATCACACAGCTAGTAAGTATGTAAGGTGAGATTTGAACTCTGGTCCTCCCAACTCCAGGGCCAGGGCTCTATCTCCTGCACCACACAGCTGCCCCAGGAAGTTTTCTTTACAAGGATCTTTAACTTTCTTCTCTTCAATTTCCACTCATCATCTCTGGGACTACATAGAATTAATGTTTTAAAGAATGATACATCTCACCCTAAATTTTCTCTTCTGGCTAAAAATTCCCAGTTCCTGGTGGAGCCAAGATGGCAGAGGGAAGGCTGTGACTCTTGGAGCTCCCAAAAGATTTGTCTACATACCTCCAAAAATGCCATAAGACAACACCCGGAGCAGTAGAACCCATAAAAGAATAGAGTGAGATCATTTTCCAGTCAGAAATGGCTTAAAGGGGGCAGCTAGGTGGCACAGTGGATAAAGCACTGGCCCTGGATTCAGGAGGACCTGAGTTCAAATCTGGCCTCAGACAGTTGACACTTACTAGATGTGTGACCTTGGGCAAGTCACTTAACCCTCATTGCCCTGCAGAAAAAAATTTTTTTAAAGGCTTAGAAGTTCAGCAGGAGGGGTCCATTATACCAGGGTGAGAGAGGATCTCAGCACACAGCACAATCAAGCCCCAGGCAGGCTGCATCTCCAGAGCCTCAGAATCTTCAGCTTCAGTGACTTCTTCTGAAACTTGACTCACAGACTAGTGAGGGGGTCCAGCAATTGACTGAGGAGAAATAGTAAGGGGTCTTTGCTGGAGCAGAGGCAGACATTGCCCAGGAAGCAGATTTGAGTGGTAGAGGCCCAGTGGTGGAGAAGCACAAGCACACCAAGCTCGAGGACCACAAAGAATCAGTTTTCAATCAAAATTCTGCTTCTGGGTTAAAGATCAAGCAGGTCCGTGGTTACTTACAGGCCAGGTGGGCTGAGAACAAGCCTCTCCTTAAATCATACCACCTTGGACCCCTGAAGTGTGGGACAGTTAAAAGGCAAGAAATAGGTGGGCAAAATGAGCAGGCAGAGAAAGCAGCAGACCATTGAAAGTTTCTTTGGTGACAAGGTAGATCAAAATACATCCTTAGAAAAAGATAATAACAAAGTCAAAGTTCCTATATCCAAAGCTTCCAAGAAAAATGTGAATTAGTCTCAGGCCATGGAAGTGCTCAAAAAGGACTTTGAAGACAAAGTAAGAGAAGTAGCGGGAAAAAATAAGAGAGGTAGAGGAAAAAATGGAAAGAGAAATGAGAGTAATGCAGAAGGGTCATGAAAAAAAAGTCAATAGCTTGAAAAGCCAAATTGGCTAAATGGAAAAAGGAGGTGCAAAAGCTCTCTGAAGAAAATTATTGCTTAAGAATTAAGATAGAGGGCAGCTAGGTGGCACAGTGGATAAAGCACCAGCCCTGGATTCAGGAGAATCTGAGTTCAAATGCGGCCTCAGACACTTGACACTTACTAGCTGTGTGACCCTGGGCAAGTCACTTAACCCCCATTGCCTCACCCCCCCCCCAAAGAATTAAGATAGAGCAAATAGAAGCTAATGACTTTATGAGAAATCAGGACACAATAAAGCAAATTCAAATGAATAAAAAATAGAGGGCAATATGAAATATCTCCTTGAAAAAACAGCTGACCTGGAAAATAGGTCTAGGAGAGATCATTTGAAAATCATTGGACTAACTGAAAACCATGACCAAAATAAGAGCTTAGACATTTTCCAAGAAATTTTCATGGAAAATTGCACTGATATTCTAGAAGCAGAAGGTAAAATAAAAATGGAAAGAATCCACTGATCACCTCCTGAAAGAGATCACAAAATGAAAACTTGCAGGAATATTATAGCCAAATTCCAGAGATCCCAGGTCAAGGAGAAAATATTGCAAGCAGCTAAAAATAAACAATATAAGTACTGTGGAGCTACAGTCAGGATAACCCAAGATCTAGCAGCTTCTACATTAAAGGATCAGAGGGCATGGAATATAATATTCCAGAGGGCAAAATAACTAGTATGACAACCAAAAATCACCTACCCAGCAAAACCCAGTATAATCTTTAAGGGGGAAAATGGGACTTCAATGAAAAAGAGGACTTTCAGGTATTTGTGATGAAAAGACCTGAACTGAATAAAAATGTGATTTTCAAATACAAACCCTAGAGAATCATAAAAAGGGAAATAGGAAAAAGAAATCATGAGGGATGTTAAAAGGTTAAACTGTTTACATTCCTACATGGGAAGATAATACTTCTAACTCATACAAGCTTTCTCAGTATTAGGGTAGCTGAAAGGAATATACTTAGAGGTCACAGGTATGAATTGAATATAAAGCACTTATTTTTTGTTTATCCTTGTGTGTGTGTGTGTGTGTGTGTGAAGCAGGGTGGGGTGGCTTATGTCTGGGGCCAGATTTGAGGTTGGGATCTCCTGGGTCCAGGGCTGGTGCTTTGTCTACTGTGTCACCTAGCTGTCCCATGATGACATCTTTAAAATACAGTTTAGGGGTAAGAGGAATGCACTGGAAGAAAGGGAAAGAGAGAGGTGGAATGAGGTAAAGTACCTCACATAAAAGAAACAAGAAAAAGCTTATGGAGTAGAGGGGAAGATGAGGAAGGAGTGGGGGAATGAGTGAGCCTTACTCTCATCAAAATGGTTCAAAGAGGGAATAACATACACACTCAAGTGGGTCTAGTTATCTTGCCCTGCAGTAAAGTGGAAGGGGAAGGGGATAAGAGGGAAGAGGTGAAGGAAGGGAGGGCATATTGGAGGAGGGAGCAGTCAGAAACAAAACACTTTTGAGGAGGGATAGGGTGAAAGCAGATAGAAAACAGTATAATTAACAAGGGGAGGGAATAGGATGGAGGGCAATACAGTTAGCAATAGTAACTGTGAAAGAAATGATAAGCAAGATGTTTTCAGAAGGACTTATGAAAAATGCAATCCATCTACAGAGAAAGAACTGATAGTATCTGAATACAGATTGAAGCATAATTTTTTTTGTTAGTTCCTCTTTCTAAAGGTATTTTGTCTGTTTTCTTTCACAACCCGACTAATGTGGAGATGTTTTGCATGACTGCACATGTATAACATATTGAATTGCTTGATTTCTTGGGGTGGGGAGGAAGGGAGGAAGAAAATTTGGAACACAAAGTTTTAAAAAATCAATGGGGAAAAAAGGTATTTTTTACATGTAACTTGGGGAAAATTCTAAATAAATCTAAAGACCAAAAAAAAAAACAACCCAACCAAACAACCAACCCATTCCCAGTTCCTTCAACCATTAATAGTATGGTGTGGTCTGCAGGTATCTCAGAATCCTGTTCACCACTCCCAGTCACCCCTCTGATCCATTGAAGTACATCAATATCCTTCCCAAAACATAGCACCTGGAACCCTGTATTTGAGATATAGACTGACTAGGGCAGAAGACAGGTCAGTGACCTGCTCAGCCTAGCTTTGAGGCTGCCATATCTCACTGCTAACTCATACTAAGCTCAGTTTAGTAAATCCCCTAAATGCCTCATTTGTTCCTTTCCCCTGCCTTAAAAAATCTTTTCAATTGATTGATATCTTTTGCTTTTTAAAATCACATTTATTTCCAAAGATATCCTTCTTCCCTCCTCAGAGGCTCAAAGAACTAACCAACTTTCCAAATGATTCTGGCAATGTATGCACAATCCCAGTCCCCACCTCTGCAAAGAAGGGAAGGAAATGCATTTATTCCTCTTCTTGGTTTATATAGAGAGATAGAGATATATATATATAGATATAAATATACACATACACACATATATACCTATACCTATACCTATTCATAGACATATATATATATATATGGTTTGTGTGGGGTTTTTTGTGGGGCAATGATGTCCAGGGTCACACAGCTAGTAAGTGTCAGGGGTCTGGATCTGGATTTGAACTCAGATCCTCCTGAATCCAGGGTTCGTGCTTTATCTACTGCACCACCTAGCTGCCCCAGTCATTCTATTTTCTTTCCTTTTGGGGGGGATGGTGTGGAGTGGGGCAGGGCAGGAAATCAGGGTTAAGTGACTTGCCCAGGGTCACATATAGCTAGTGGAAGCCAGATTTGAACTCAGGTCCTCCTGACTCCAAGGCTGCCCTACATTTTCAAAATATCCAGGTTTGGGGTTGGGTTTTTTTGTGTTTTTGTTTTTGCCTATCACTTACACTGTTGCATCTATACATTTAAGTTGTGGTAGCTATTGTTCTCCTGGTTCTACTTATGTCACTTTTCATCAAGTTCCTGCTAGGCTTCACCAGAACTGCTAGGCCTATACCTCTCCCATATAGGGTCCTCTACAGTTTCTTCATCTATCACATGGGGAGGGGTCTTTAGGTGGTCTCTATGGACCCTTCCAGCTCTAAAATTCTGTTCTAAGCCTTCCGGGTCCAACAATCAAGAGATTCAGGGCCTGGAAGATTACAAGCAGCCAGAATGGCAGAAATGAACAGTTAGTGAACATCCATGCTAGGCCCCAGCCTCAGCTTCCTGTCCCCTTCGATGTAGCTCAGGGTATAGCTCAAAGGGGATCAGAGGCCTACCAGGAAGACCCTGCCTGGAGGTAGGAACAGAGATGTTGGGCTCAGCTCACAACCCTTTCCTATCATTTTCTCCCTGACCTGCCTCCAACCAAACTTTTGTCTTTTTTTGTTTTTCTTTTGTTTTTGGTGGGTTTTTTAAAAAAATAATCATAAAAGTATTTTATTATTTTCCAGTTACATGTAAAGATAATTTTCAACATTTGTTTTTATAAGATTTTCACTTCCAAATTCTTCCTCCCTCCCTTCCCTCTCCCCTCCCGAAACTAGGAAGCAATATGATATAGGTTATAATATGTACAATCATATTAAACACATTTCTGCATTAGTCATGTTGTGAAAGAAGAATCAAAACACAAGGGGAAAACTTCAAAAAACAAAAAACAAAAAAAAGTAGAAACAGTATGGTTCAATCCTCATCTAGATTCCACAGTTCTTTTTTTCTGGATTTGGAGAGCATTTTCCATCATGAGTTCTTTGGAATTGTCTTGGATCACTGTATTGCTGAGAAGAGCCAAGTCTATCACAGTTGATCACCACACACTGACCAACCAAACTTTTCAACCATGTTTTGCCCAAAATTTGTATCTATTTTGCATAAGTGTGCATATGTATACACTGCTTCCCTGGATAGATTGTAAGCTCCCTGAAGGCAGGACCTGTTTCACTTTATAACACCAGTGCCCAGCCCAGTGCTTGGCCTACATCAGAGGCTTTATAAATGAGTGCTGGTTGTAGCCAGACTGGCCTGCTCTCAGAAGGCCCCGATCTGTCCCTGCCTGGTCCTGCTTCTGGGCATTGCAGTACAAGATCTTCTCTATGTCCAGAGGAAAGATTCCCTTGTCTTCTTGGCTAAGCGACAATCCTTCTGGTTAAACCCCAGCTTGGGCATACTATCCTCCACAAAGCCTAGACTGATCATACCCAGCTCAAAGTACTTCTCCCTCCTAGAACAATTTTGTCTGGGACTCTTCATGTGATGAGGTGGAACAAGCATTGGAGTGGTGAGGGGACGGGGTGAAAGGGGCCATGGATTCATATTCTGACTCTGCAATTGATTTGCTGTGTGACCCTGGGCAAGTCACATCACTTCTCTGCCCTCGGTTTTTTCACCTGTAAAATGAAGAGGGTTAAATTTAATGACCTCTAAGGCCTCTCCAAGCTCTAAATCTATGATCCTCCTCAAGGACAGGGACTGCTTTTGTTTTGTTTTTGTGTCCCTGGTGCCTAGCATGGTGTATGGCACATAACAGAAGCCTGAGAAGCACTTGCTGAATTGAATCTCCAAGGTGACACTCAGCCCTAATATCCTATGGGTCTTTTATCTGTCATACTTGGCATGGATGCTGCATCCCCCTCTTTAGAATCTAAACTCCGAGGACAGGTACTGTGGTACTTTTATCACTGCTTCTCCTCCAGTGCCAAGCACAGTGCCTTGCCCATAGCAAGTACTTTTAAAATGGATATTGAGGGGCAGCTAGGTGGTGCAGTGGATAAAGCACCGGCCCTGGATTCAGGAGGACCTGAGTTCAAATCCGGCCTCAGACACTTGACACTTACTAGCTGTGTGACCCTGGGCAAGTCACTTAACCCCCATTGCCCTACAAAAAAGAAAAAAAAATAAGAAAAAAAATGGATATTGAATGGGATTGAAAACCTCTTTGTAGTATGTGGCAGAAAAAGCACCAGCCTGGAAGCCAGGAGGTCTTAGATAGTCTTGATTGGGTTTGCTGTGTGACTTTGGGCAAGTCACTTGCCTTCTCTGGGCCTGAGTTTCTCCAACCATAAAATGAGGGGTGGGGTATAGAAAATTTGACATCTTAAGGGTCTTTCATCTCTAATGCTCTGTATTCCTGTTGCTTTATCTTTTCTCCTGCCATTGTAGAAAGCCAGGCTGAGAGAAATTTCCGTGGGTTGGCAAAGTTTCAAGGCAATCCAGATCTCCAAGGGGCTGTCCCTAATACACAGAAATTCTGCTACAGAAGCAAAATTTGCCCTCATCACAACAAATTAGGCAGCTTTTGATGGGTACCATTAATTCCTGTCCATCTCTATTTGCGGCATTTAGCGAGTGAAGGGATCCAGGGCCGGGCAGCCTGACAGGGGACTGAAAGAGCCTCTCCAGCCGAGGTTATTAAGGAAGGTGGGGGGCGGGGGGACTGGAGGCAGCGGCGGCTCTGACTGCATGGGGCTTTGGGGAGCAGCTTCATTAAAGGGAGCAAGGCTCTTTCCTGAGGCCACATCCTTCCTGGCCGACCCCAGGCCACTTGGAGGCAGATGAAGAGGCCTCACCCAGGGCCCTTCTCCAAGCCTGAAAGAGAGGACTGGCTTATCTGGTAATTTCCTCCCCCTCCCTGGTCCAATCTGAAAGAGGGTTGAGGGTGGGGTAGAGGAAGGGTGATGGGAAGATACAGGAGAAACTTAAAAATGGCCATGCCCATCCTCATCTTTGGAGCACAGAGGCAGACTCTGCCTAGTTCTGAAAGCTGTGTGACCTTGGGCAACTCCCCTCCCTTCTCTGGGGCTCAAGCTTCTTCACCCGTAAAATGAAGAGGTTGGACAATGTGGTGTTTAAAGCAGGGGCTCCTAACCTGGGCTCTGTGAACTCGGTTTTCCAAATGGTTATTTTGCTGAGCATATTCTAGCAGAGTCAGTTTCCTTTGTAGAATGTAGAATGCATTTTATGATCTAAGCCCATTTTTTCTGAGAAGGGCTCTGTAGGTTTCACCAGACTGACGGTTGAATCCCAATAACACAAAGTTAAGAACTCCTGCTCCGAGGTGTCTTCCAACTCTCTGATCTTTTATAAAAAAGGAAGATGGGTCCAGGAAAATGGAGCCTCCCTCTTCCCTGCCTCCAATGGAAAGAACAAAAGGGATGGGGAGAAGATGCACAGCTAGTCAATGTGTGGGGAAGAGCCCTGCTCTGGGAGACAGGAAAGCTGCCAAAGGCTGTCTGTGTGACCTTGGACTAGTCACTTCCATTCTCTTGGCTTCGGTTTCCTCATTTGTCAAAAGATCGATGGGAGAGGTATGAGAAAAACACTGCAAACTGTCAAATGCCAGGTGATTTCTCACTGGAAAGGACCTTAGAGATCATTTAATCCCAACTCATCTTCTGTCAAAGGAAGGAGCCTAAGCCCAGGAAGGAGACTCATAAACCTTAAAGCTCTCTATAAATAAGAATAACAATTTGACTTACCCAAGGTCATGCAGGTAGTAAAGAACAGATTGTTGTTCAGTCATTTTTCAGTTGTGTCTGACTCGTAGTGACCTTACTTGGGGTTTTCTTGGTAAAGATACCAGAGTGGTTTGCCATTCTCCTCTCCAGCTCATTTTACAGCTGAGGAAACTGAGGCAAACAGAGTTAAGTGACTTGCCCAGGATCACACAGCTAGTAAGTGTCTGAGGCCAGATTTGAGTTCATGAAGATGGGTCTTCCTGACTCCAAGTCCAGTACTCCATCCACTGCACTACCCAGCTGCCCTAAAGAACAGCACCAGGATTCAAACTAAGGTTCTCTGACTAATATTTCACATAGCAGGCAGCTACTTGGCACTTTTAAGGTTTGCAAAGAGCCTTACAAACGTTAACTCATTAAGGGAAGCTAGGTGGTTCAATGGATAAAGCACAAGCCCTGGATTCAGGAAGACCTGAGTTCAAATCCAGTCTCAGACACTTGACACTTACTAGCTGTGTGACCCTGGGCAAGTCACTTAACCCTCATTGCCCCCCCAAAATAATAACAAATGTTATCTCATTTTAGCCTCATAATAATCCTAGGAGGTAGCAATATTATTATTCCCATTTTACAAATGGGAAAGCTGAGGCAGATGGAGGTTAAGTGACTTGCCCAGGATCACACTGCTAGGAAATATCTTGAGTAATTTCTCACCCTGCTGCATGTCTTTGGGCTTCTCTACCACCATCACCTGCTAGATATTTTGCCTCTCCCCCAAACCCCCTCACTTTTCATCTTCCTTTTGCATGTTGTCTTCCCCATTAGACTGTAAGTTCCTTAAGAGCAGAGACTGTCTTTCCTTTTCATATTTATATCCTCAGGGTGCCTGCCTCACACTAGGTGCTTAATAAATGTTTTTTTGACTGACTGGTTTTGAATTCAGAGCTTCCTGACTCCAGACTGGTGCTCCAGCCACTGTACCATCCAGCTGCCTCTAAATCCCACACTCTTTCCATCAGACCAGGCTTCCTTTATGCATGTGAGCTATTGCATTATTAATATCTAATAAGGCTGGGGCAGCTAGGTGGCACAGTGGATAGAGCACCGGCCCTGGATTCAGGAGGACCTGAGTTCAAATCTGGACTCAGACACTTGACACTTACTAGCTGTGAGACCCTGAGCAAGTCACTTAACCCCAATTGCCTCATATATATATTAAGGCTATGAAATTGTCTTGGGACAGGACCTCCCAGTCTCCACCACCTCCCTGAGGAGTAAGGAGAAGTTAAGTTGAGAGGAAGAGAGAGAGGAAGGAGAAGAGAGGAGAAGAGAGGAGAGGAGAGGAGAGGAGAGGAGAGGAGAGGAGAGGAGAGGAGAGGAGAGGAGAGGAGAGGAGAGGAGAGGAGAGGAGAGGAGAGGAGAGGAGAGAGGGCAAGAGAGGGAGGGAGAGAGAGAAAGGAGAGAGGAGGGAGGGAGGAAAGGAGAGAGAAGAGAGAGAGGGAGAGAGAGAAGGAGGGAGAAAGAGAGAGGGAGGGAGAGAGAGAAGGAGGGAAAGGAGAGAAAGAGGAAGGAGAGGCAAGAAAGAAGGAGGGAGAGAGGAGAGAGAGAGAGAGCTCTCCAATACTAGGGTAAAGAGGCTAGACTTCCTCCTCTAGGCTCTGGGGGGGTGGGGAGAGGCTAGGAGGTGTCTCAATGGGGAGCATCACATTCCAAGCATGTTTGAGCAGGAGAATATGGCAGCCTGGGCAAGGGTAATTGCATAGGTGGGAATGCTCAGAGAGGGCATCATTTTTGTTTTTTGTTTTTTAAGTGAGGCAATTGGGGTTAAGTGACTTGCCCAGGGTCACACAGCTAGTAAGTGTTAAGTGTCTGAGGTCAGATTTGAACTCAGGTACTCCTGACTCCAGGGCTGGTGCTCTATCCACTGCACCACCTAGCTGCCCCAGAGAGGGCATCATTTTAACAGGCAGTGTGTGTCCCACCCAGTCTCTTCCTGCAGTTAGAGGACTTGAGGGAAGCTTCCACAGAAGAATCTGATAGACCAGTAATCATCAGAGCAACAGGCCTTTACTGCAGCATGCTTTAACTCACATAAGGGAAGGTGTAAGGATGGACATGAGCTCCACAGGGGAGGAGGCCTGAGAGCAGGGACAACCAAGGAAGAGGCCTTGGAACCCTCAGGGCCATGGAAGGGGAAGGAAAGGGCAGGGGGTGGGCACCCTTGGAGAGGCACACAGCCAGCTTCTGGAGATCTCCATTGCTCTTCCTAGGAGATCTGGGGAATGGCATCTCCTTCAATACAGGTGAAAGCCATTGGTTTTATGGGCAAAGTGGGAAGGAGGAGGAGACGTTAAACAAGAGCAGGGAATGGAGCCCCGAGCTGTCATAAGAAAGGCCAGCCCTCCCCCTCCAAACCAGGAGGTGCTTTAGACTATCATAGTGTGGAATAGCATGATTGCACTGGATTTTGAGGAGCCGGGTTCAAATCCCAGCTCTGTGAC
This sequence comes from Dromiciops gliroides, assembly GCF_019393635.1. Taxonomy (NCBI): domain Eukaryota; kingdom Metazoa; phylum Chordata; class Mammalia; order Microbiotheria; family Microbiotheriidae; genus Dromiciops; species Dromiciops gliroides. Next base: position 66,647,485 of record NC_057861.1, on the reverse strand, counting down.
TTCCTAGTTGTGGAATCTTGAGCAAGTGATTTAATTTGTCATTCTGGGTCTTGGCTTCTCTACCTCCAAAATGAGTGGGTCAGGCTAGCTGACCTTTCAGGTCCCTTCCAGATCTGAGGACTCCTGCCAATTGGGGCTTTCCCCAACCTTGGTGATGATTCCAGGTGGAATGTGGCCATGCACGCAATTTGGCATCTGAGGCCAGGTCTAGGACTCCTAGGGGAGGTTGAGGGGGTGTCGGGGCCTGAATGGGCAGAGAAGTGGAATGAAACCATTCCTTAGGAAAAGCAGCAGGGGGACCACAGCAGGCATCCCTGTCACCCCAAGAAGCCAACAGCTCTTAATTGGACCGGGTGTTCAGTGTCTACGGCACTAAAATGGTCTAGACATCCGTTCTAGCCAGGCCCTTCAGGGAGCCTAGCTGGGGCTGGTGGTCTCTGTCTTAGGGCCAGAAGATAGTAAAACAAGGTAGGGGGTGGGGGTAGGGAAGGCGATCCTGGAGTAGAGAATGCAAAAGTAAAAGTCCTTGAGCCCTGCAAAAGCATCTTCCTGAGCTGATGCTTGACAGTCAGAGAACCCCAGAATCTTAGAGCTGAAAGAAAATCCAGAGAGCATCTGGGAGCAAAAGCTTCTTTCTACAACAGCAGCAGCAACAATAACATCATAACTAGCATTTGGGGCACTTGGAGATTTGCTAAGCACTTTACACATATTTAATTGATCGGATCATCGCAAGAACCCTGGTTAGTAGCTAATGTTGTTCCCATTTTATAGATGAGGAAAACTGAGGCACAGAGAGGCTAAGTGACTTTTCCAGAGCTGCACGGCCAGTAAATGTCTGAGACCTATTTCCTGACTCCAAGTCCAGCACTAACTCTGCCCAGCTGCTTAGAGACAAGAGTCCTGGTAAAAGGGCCATCCCAAGACCTCCAGGACTTTGCCTCCCAAGGCAATCCATTTCCCATTCACTTGCAGCTCTCCTTGTTAGGAAGCTTCCCTGGAAGAGTCCTCATCTACACAACTCAGCTCCCCCCCAATGATCTGGGTTCTGTCCTCTGAGCTCAAGCAGAGTCAATTTCATCCTTCTTCCCAGTTCCAAAGCTGGATCCCAGATCTTCAGAAGCTCTCGAATCCAACCCCCTCGTTTTGCAGAAGAGAAAATTTAGTCCCAGGTAGGTTAAGGGACTTACCTCGTATCGCACGGCTAGTGTCAGAGGTGAGATGTGAATGTAGGTCCTTCAACCCCCAAGCTGATACCCTTCTGCAGTGTTAGCTTCCCCTGTAGCATGCCAGCTCCAGGAGAGCAGGGATGTGCAGTGGATAAAGCACCGGCCCTAAATTCAGGAGGACCTGAGTTCAAATCCAGCCTCAGACACTTGATGCTAGCTGTGTGACCTTGGGCAAGTCACTTAATCCTCATTGCCCTGCCCCCCCCAATCTTCTCTTTGTATCCTAGTGCCTAGGACAGTGTCTTTTCATATGGGTAAGCACCTAATAAACACTTGTCGAATGAATGAATGGTCTGGATAATAATGATGATGCAAATAATATTGTTACAGATATAAATGATGATAACTGTATCACCTCCCTCTGAGGGTGGCTATGAAAAAAAGTTTTTTGCAGCCTTTATAATGACAGAGAAATGGAAGTTACTATTAACACTTCTGCTCATTGAATTCAGGATTATGCCCCCATAGTGCTCTGCTCTTCTAGTAACTCCCTTGGGTCAATCAGGGAGAACTGATGGCCTCTAAGGAGCTGTGTTAAGTGTAAAAATGTCCCACACCTTACATTTCCTCTGCTTTGATAATGGCTCTTCATTTTACTTTACTGTGAAGCTTACAAAGCAATTTCTTTCCAACCTGTCCCCACCCCATCTACCTACCATGAGGGAGACAAGGAAAGGATTATATTCTCCATTGACAGCCTTCAGCAGTCAGTTTTTTCAAAACTGAGGCTCAGAGATGGTCAGTGACTTGCCCAAGGTCACCCAGCAAGGACAGAATTTGACTGCTCTTGCCACCATCAAATGCTACTCTAGCCACAAACTGTGGGGGCCAGGCTTTCCTGGGCTGCGATCCCAGACCCCTTGTCAAATCAGCTGAGCTAAGAGAAAGAGGAGCCGGGAGGGGCTCAGGATGGGCCTGGCTAGACATAGAAACTCTTCCCCCATCAGCCCTTGCCTCTTCTTCCTTTGGCTCCCCTCCCCAGCCCTGGCATTGATGAGTGACCTGGCATTCCCGAGGTGCCGGGAAAGCATTCAAAAACAATACGGAATCAATCCTCTAAAAAGCCTTTTATCTCTATTGGCTGGGTGCTCCTGCGGGGTCAGGCGCCGGGTACCTCGGCCCATTTAATCAGCTGCTTCCAGCAGAGTCACTCTTCCTTGGAGAAGCCGGCTCAGGAAACTTCCCCCCTGCGCATTACAGAGAGAAAAGCTGAGCACTGCAGGCCTTACATCATCTCCCCAGCACAGGCCCTCTCATCACCACCTGCTCCCTCCATGGCAGAGGCTCCTAGGATGGAGAACAGAAAGGATCCAGAGACCCCAACCCATCTAACCCCATACTTTACAGATGGGGAAACTGAGGCTCGGATCAGCATTGTGTTCTCTCTGCTCAAGGTCACACAGGGAATGAATGGCAGAGCTGAGATTCGAAGTCAGAGAAGGGAAGTCCTCTTTCTGCTGCACTGCAGCTGCAACTTATATGGTTCCTTTAATTATGCAGATAGGGAAACTGAGTCCCAGGGCAGGAAAAAAGACTCAGAGACATAGAACATCAGAACCAAGAAGATCCAAAGAAATTGCTTCCTTTAAGCCCTTCATTTTTCAGTGGAGGGAATTAGGGCTCAGAGTAGGCACTTTATAGGATCCCAGAGTTTTAAGGGACCTCAGAGATATCTGGTCCAACCCATGCCTGAGCAAGCATCCCTCTATCACATTCCCCAGCTAGGAGGCACATCAGCAGTGTGCTGTATGCAGAGGAAAGAAAGCACAGCTGACACCAGTCAGAGGACTTATGTTCAAACTGCACGTGGGACTTCTCACCCAAGTGACCTTGAGCAAGGTTGTTGGTTTTTTTTCATTTTCCTTATCTATAAAACGAGAGGATTGGCCACGGGCTCTAAGGTCCCTTCCAGTTCTAAATCTCAGACCCAGCTTTTGCTTGAAGACCTATAGTGAGAAGGCATTCCCTGCCCATCCCAATGTTGGACAGCTCTCACTGGGAGGAATTTTCCCAGGTGTCTCTAGGATAAATGTGCCTCTCTGCAGCATCCCTCCTCCCTCTCCCCCACCCCTGGCTTCCAGTTCTGCCCTTTGGGGTCAAGTCTAAGATCTCTTCCATGGGACAGACCTTCAAATATTGAAAGCCAGTTCAAGGTCACACAGCTGGTAAATAAAAGAGCCAAGGTTCAGACCTTGGGTCCTCTGGCTCCAAGATCCCTTTATCTGTTCTGGCTCTCATTGCATCCCTTGGGATGTCTTTGGGCTTTGGCTTTGGATCTCAGAGTCCCAATTATCCAGGACAGAAAGAGAATAATGGGACACCTCCACTCACCACCTCCTTCCGCCCAAGTGTGGATACCAGAAATTCTTGAATTTTCTGTCCTTCCTCCAATTCCAGAGCCTTTGGCCGTGGAATGTCAAGGCAGAGCAGACCTTCAAAGTTGACGCTCCTGCCTCCAAGCTCAGTCCCCTTTCCGTTACTCGGAGGCTGCCTTAGGACCTTTTACAATGGAGATGAGGCAGAACCCTGGAACTGTGAGAGCCAAGCAAGGCCAGTGGGTCAAGAGCCTGAAGGCGGACCGGAGTCAAGGAGCACGCAGATACTTCAGGTCAGGGAAAGTCAGGCTCATCAGACTTGGAGCTGGAAGAGCTCTTAGAAGTCAGCTAATCCAACCCTCCCGTCACTCAGATAAAGAGACCTTTGCTCAAGGTCACATAGTCAGGTAGGGATCTGAGAACCCTGGGGCTAAAGAGCAGAGCAAGAGCCCATAGACTTAGCAGGTCATTAGAGTTCAAGAGTTATATTGGAGTGAGGGCCACAGAGTTAGAATGATTAGAATGGCAGTTCAAAGAGATATTGCTCCATTTCCATGATGGCTTTTCAGTTTGCAAAACACTTTCCCCTCCCCCACAGCATCTTTGGGAAATAATGCAAGTATTATTAGCTTTATTTTACAAAAGAGGAGACTGAGGCTTAAAGAGGTGCCTGAAGTTAGTTAGCTAAGACTCAAACCAAGCTTCTCTGCTTTCAGGCCCAGTGCCCCTTCTGTAACCTCCCACTGTTGCCTCTTGTTAGGAGTCACATACACCAAGAGGGTCAGGAACCCAGACAAACAGAGGTTGGAGAGAATGGCTTAAAGGAGTGGAGGAGGAAGGATGGAGAATAGAGATGTTGGGGGGCTCATGTGGGGCCTACTCTTCTCTCCACCTCCTCTACTCCCTACTTTCTATAGAGAGTCTTCTTGGGTTATTTGTATCCTAACTGCCCCTAGGGACAGAGATAGTTCCCTAATTAGAGGTCAGTTTCATATCTGGTCTCCCATCTTGCAGCTAAGCCAGAGTTCCTCCTCCGAATTACTTAGTTCTCTAGCCATCCCCCTCCCTACCCCAACCTCTTTGGTCTTCCCTTCTTCTCCCACCCCAACTACCCCAGCTCCCCTGGCTCCCTGCAGTAGCTGAACCCTGGATCAGAGACAGGCAACCTCTTCTAGGGCCATGTCTCCTGAAGGCAATTCTGCCACTGATGGCCATTTGTTTAATTAATGTTCTATTTTGCCAGGATCCTGCCCACCTTCCCGGCAAGGCCATTGCTTGGCTGGGAGATGGCTAATTAATGAATCTTCCTTGTTCCATTCTGCAGCATAGATCCCCATATGTATTTGGTTAAGACTCACTGTGGCATGCAGAGAGTTGTGATTGTGTGCATGTGCATGTGTGTGTGTGTGTGTGTGTGTACTTGGTCCTGGGGTCACAGGATCATAGACAGTGGTTTTGAAGGAATATTAAAAACACTAATAATCACATACATTTGATGAAGGTCTCAGATTTTTTTTAAAAAGGTAATGGAGTTTGGTGAGAAGAAAACTGAGTTTAAATTCAAGAAATTCAGGTTCAAATCCCAGTTTTGCAGCTGAATGATATTAGGCAAATGTAATTCTTTTAATTTTGGTAATCCATGAAAAATCTACACAATAAAAAGCATATGTATTAAAAGTGTATATTGACAAATTGAAATAGATGGGTCTAGAGGGCAGCCAGGACAGGTAGGGGACTCCAGACTATGTAATATAAGGAACAATTGAAAAAGATATGGATATAGATAAAGTCTGGAGAAGAGAAAAGGTGGGAGGGCATGTAGAGGTATTATCATTATTTTCAACTCTCCAAAGGTCTATCATGTGCCAGAGGGATTAGATTGTTTTCTTTTTTCTCTTTTCTTTTTTTTTTCCAGGGCTGAGGGTTAAGTGACTTGCACAGGGTCACACAGCTAGTAAGTGTCAAGTGTGTGAGGCCAGATTTGAACTCAGGTCCTCCTGAATCCAGGGCCGGTGCTTTATCCTCTGTGCCACCTAGCTGCCCCCAAGGGATTAAATTATTTTCTATTCTAGGTGGCTAGGTGAAACAGTGTGTACAGCACTGGGCCTGGAGTCAGGAAGACCTGAGTTCAAATATGGGCTTAGGCACTTACTAGCTGTGTGACCTGAGGCGAATCACTTAACCTGTTTGCCTCAGTTTTCTCAACTGTAAAATGGGGATGATATTAGCATATACCTCAAGGGGTTGTTGTGAAAATCAAATATGATATTTGTAAAGTGCTTAGCACAGTGTCTGGCACATTGTTGGCACTAGAGAAATGCTGATCCCCCTCCCCCCACCCTACCCTTTTCTGCTTGGCCCCAGAGGACAGAGCTGGAGCCCATGCGTGGAAATGATAGGGAGGCAGGTTTGGACTCAGAATAAGGGAGACCTGTCCAACCAGTGGAGCTGTCCAGCACTGGAATGGGATGCTTTGGGGAGGTGGGAGTTCCCTCATCATTGGTGGGGATTTCCTTATTACTGTTCACGTAGGTGAACTGCTTTGGTTAAGAGGGGCTAGACAAGCTCTTAGGACCCTTCCTACTTTGTGGTTATATGGATAATATTGGACCTGGGATTTCACTGGTATAGAGAACCCCTGATGAAGAAATCCCCTCTATCTGTACAGGTAAGAGCCTTTTCTGTCTTATCGAGTTGCTTGGATAAGTGACTTGCCCAGGGTCACACAGCCTTATATGTCTCAGAGTCAAGATCTGAACTCAAGTTTTTCTACTTCGGAGTCTGGCTTTCTATCTACTACGCAACTATGTTGTGTTGCCTCTTAATTGTACTCTGAAATTATACCATTAGTAACATCTAGAAATAGAAGAGATATAGATACTATAACATAACTGGAGCAATTCTTGACCATCTCTGAAAAGAATTTACTGGATTGGGTGAGTTTTTAGCCTTCAGTAGATATGGCTATCTAAGAGTAACACTATACATGTCACGGGAGCTGGTGTAGGACAGTGGGAAGAAGATGGTTCTTGTGTCAGAGGACCTAGGTTCAAATCCCACCTTTAACATATTACCTATGTGAGCATGATCCACATCATATAACCTCCCTAAGCCTCAGTTTCTCCATCTGTAAAATGAAGACATTAGGCTAGAGAGCCTTTGAGGACCCTACCAGCTCTGGCTCTTTCGTCTGATGTTCCTAAGTCCTTTCTCCTCTCTGGCTTCCAGGTTCCCTAGCTATAAAATGAAGGGAGAGGACTAGGTGATCCCTAAGAGTTCTTTCCAGATCTAAATCCTACAATCCTTCTGGCCCATTTGGTTCTGCTTTGGGGCATCAAAATGTCCCCATGTACAGTAGGGACTGTCAGGGTGGGTAGGGCTCAAGAAAGAGAAGGCACTATTGGATACAGCAAGTGAGGAGGGCTTGAGCAAACCCTTGAAGATTTGGAGAAGAGGAGAGGAGGAGGCAGGATATAAGCAAGGTGTGTTGTGGAGACAGTGGGGAGAGAGGCCAGGTGAGAGGCAAAGGGAGACATTGTCAAAAAGAGAGATGCAATAGAGGAGGAAGAATGGGGTAAGGAACAGGCAGGGAGGAGGGATGGGACAGGGGGCTCAGGGGAAGAATAGAATGTGGGGGGGAAAGATGGGGCAGGTATATGGGACAAGGGAAGAGGGATGGGCCAAGGGACTGGAATGAGAGAAGAGGGATGGGAACAGGGGATTGGGTTGGGGGAAGAGGGATAGGGGTGGGACAAAGGAAGAGGAATGGGGCAAGAGGCTGGAGCAGGGAAAGAGCAGGGGGCTAGGACAAGGGCCACTCATGGAGAGAAATTAAATTCCCTGCAAAAGTCTTCTCAGTTGTGAAGAGAAAACATTAGGATTACATACAGGGAGCTGCAGAGCTGAGCCTGGGCACAGAGCCAGTGTTTGGGGGAAATAGGTCTGCCAGCCATCATAGCCCACATAACAAACAGACCCAGCCCTCATGGAATCAGTGTGTGTGTGTGTGTGTGTGTGTGTGTGTGTGTGTGTGTGTGGCGGTGGGGGGGGGGAGGTGTGCAGACACTCTGACGCCTCCCCAGGCTTTCCTCAAAATAACATCTCCGCCAGGCATTACCTGGAACTCTCTTCCACCCCCAATACACAGGCACATACAATTGTAACATATGCTGTTGGGCTTTAGCCTAGCCTGAAGGCAGCACAATACAAGGGACAGAGTCCAGGATTGAAGATCAAGAGATCTAGGATCATATTCTAGCTCTGACACTAACTTTTTTTCTGTAGGGCAATGAAGGTTAAGTGACTTGCCCAGGGTCACACAGCTAGTAAGTGTCAAGTGTCTGAGACCGGATTTGAACTCAGGTACTTCTGAATCCAGGGCCGGTGCTTTATCTACTGTGCCACCTAGCTGCCCCTTATCTGACACTAACTTTTCGTGTGACCTTGGGCAAATCACTGCCTCTTCATTTTCCCACCTATCAATCAATCAATCAACAAATGTGTTGATTGTGTCTACTATGTGCCAGGCACAAAGAGATACAAAGACAAAAATGAAATGACCACTTCCCTCAAGTTTTTCCTATAGGTAAGAAAGGAAACACACCTACTATGTACAAGGGACTATGCTAAGCAATTTACAGGTATTATTTCATTTGATCCTGATGAGAAAACTGAGGCCGAGAGAGGGCTAAATGACTTCCCCAGGGTCACACAGCTAGTAAGTGTCTGAAACTGGATCTCAATTCAGGTCTTCCTGATTTCAGGTCCAGTGCTCTACCTAGCTGCATGAAGAGTATAAACTTACACTGGTAAGGCACTCCCATATGGAAGAATCAGGGAAGACTTCAGGAAGAAGATATCCTTGAGTAGAAATTTGACGGAAAGGAGAGATTCTAAGATTTCTCTGAGATGGGGTGAGAGAACCAGGCATGAGTTCAGTGCAAAGATTTGGAGATGGGAAATGGAGTATCGTGTGTGAGGGACAACAAGGAGACCAGTTTGGCTGGGTAGTAGAATGCAGGAAGGGAATCATGTACAAGAAAGCTGGAAAGACAGATCAGGTGGGGCCAGGTTGTGAGTAGGTGCTTAATAAATGCTTATTGATTGATATTTGATCCTAGAGGCAATGGAGAACCCCTGAGGTTTATTGAGTAGGGAAGTGACATAGAGCTGCACTTGAAGAAAATCACTTTGGCACCTCTGTGTGTGGAGGATGCGCTAGAGTGAGGAGAGGAGAGGGGAAAGGAGCTCAATGAGCGAGCTATCCAATACAATGATCCAAAACAATTCGAAAGAACTCATGATGGAAAATATTGTCCACATCCAGAAAAAAGAACTGTGGATTCTTAATGCAGATTGAACCATACTGTTTCTACTTTTTTGTTTTTTGAGGTTTTTCCCTTTTGTTATGATTCTTCTTTCGCAACATGACTAATGCATAAATATGTTTAATGTGATTGCACATATATAACCTATATCAGATTGCTTGCTGTCTTAGGGAAGAGAGAGGGAAGGAGAAAAATTTAGAACTAGAAATCTTAGGAAAACAAATGTTGAAAATGATCTTTACATGTAACTGGAAGATAATAAAATACTCTTATGATTAAAAAAAATGAGTGGTCTATCACAGTAGTCCAGACAAGAGAGGAGACTGGCCAAGTTCATCTCCAAAATTTTGTTCAACTCTGAATGCTGTATTCTAAGATCCCTTCGAGGTCAGATATTCTCTGCTCTAAGGGTTCCCCTACCCAGCTCTGATATTCCATGTTCTTTTTTTTTGACATTCCATGTTCTAAGGGTCCTCCCAGCTCCAACATTCTAGTCCATTCATAGAATAGTGAAGGACCACTGAATCAGTCAGAATACCTGGTTTGGGATCCCAGCCCTGGTTCTCGATGCCTTGCTGTCTTGAGCGAGTCTCTTTTCTCTTGGTCTTAGCTGCCTCCTCTATGAAATGAGAAATTTGTACTAGACGATCCCTAGGTGCCTTCCAGTTACAGAACCTGTGAGCTCTGCCTCTGCTGTGCTAGTCATGATATCCTTCTTTTCTCTGCCTCCAAAGTAACCCAGTGCCTTTACCTTCCTTCTGTGTACATTTCCCAGAAGACTCTAGGCGCCAACTGTGGAATCTGGAGACCTGGTGGTTGGTGGTGGTGCCATCCCTTGGAATCAGAAGAGGGAAAGAAGAGGAGAGAAGACAATTGAGGAAGAGGACTGGGTGGGAAAGGGAGGAAAGAGAAGGGAAGAAAGAGGGGGGAAGGCAGTGTCTACACTTTCTAAGGAGCAGCAAATGCTCTATGTTTGAATCGTGCCAATGGCCCCCAATCTGATTTAGGAAATCCAACAAATCAACAGTCAGAATACAAATCTCAAGACTTTTTAAGGGGGTTTTGCTCCTCAGGGGTTAAGCCAGGAGGTATTTGATTAAGGATTCCCAATTCCCCAGGGTTTGCAGAGTGAAGCATCAACCCCACTTTAGAAGCAGATAAGTGGTAGAGTGGATAGAGCACTGGGCCAAGAGTCAGAAAGACCCAAGTTCAAATCCAGCCTCAGATATCTGCTAGCTGTGAGACTCTGGTCAAGTCACTTAACCTCTGCCTGCCTCAGTTTCCTCAACTGAAAATGGGGGTAATAATAGTACCTACCTCCCATGGTTGTTGTTTGGATCAAATGAGATATTTGTAAAGCTCTTAGCATAGTGCCTGGAACATAGTAGGTCCTTAATAAAAACTTGTTTTCTTCCTTCCAGTGTAGAGGGGACAACATATAGTCAGCAAGTCAGGCAGATGGTCAGTTCCTGGGCAGATATACCCCAATTAAAAAAAATAGGTAGGTACAAACCTGAACTTCATTATCATCATATTCACCATAATCAATTAACTAAATTAATTGATTAATTAATTAATTTAAAAGCATTTATTAAGCACCTACTATGCACCAGGTACTGGGCATTACCTACCTACATTGCTGAAAGGTGTACAGTGCTTTACAAAGCTGTTTATTTTACAAAGACTTTTATGATCTACAAAGCTTTTTACCCTCTCTCTCCAAGGCATTGTCCAGTCTATTAAGCTCTGGCAGCACTGGGTAGTGGAGAGAGCTCTGTGCCAGGGGTCAGGATGAACTGGATCCCACTTCCACCTCAGACACTTTTCATGTGTGACACTGGGCAAGCCTCTCTGGGCCTCAGTTTCTTCATTTATAAAAGGAAGGGGTTGGACTTTCTGACCTTCAAGGTCCCTTCCCAATTTAAATCTACAATCCTATGAGCCACATGGTACTTTATCATCTATAAGGCACTTTTATGATCTACAAAGGAATTTCCTATCTAAGAAACATCTTAAAATCTACAAAGAACTTTCCCCTTTATCTCACTGGATAATTATGCATGAATCTAGTCGTGTAGCCCCTCAGCTCAGAATTCTGCAGTGGCTCCCTATTGCCAACATGGTTTAGTTCAAACTCCCATATCTGGTGTTCAAGCTTCCTCCCCTCACCCCTACCCCCCACGCCAAGACACATGGACACATGGAATCTATCATCACCCTCTCTTTCTAGCTTTATTTCCAATTTCTCCCCTCTGTACATTCTAAGCCCTAGTCAAGCTGGATGATGACTGTGCCCCTGCCCTCACCCCAAACCTGCCTGTTGTTTTGCATGTTGTCTCTCCCATTAGATTATAAGCTCCTTGAGGGCAAGAACTGTCTTTGCTTCTCTTCGCATCATCATCCCTTAGCACTGTGCCTGGTACATAGTAGGTGCTTAATAAATATTGATTGCCTGCCTGCCTGACCCAGTGAGACTTTGTTCTCACTTCTCACTATCCCTAGAATAGCCTCCCTCCTTGCTTCAACCTCTTCACATGTTGAATTTTCATCCTTCTCTTCAAATCCAATAGAAAAGTTACCTCCTGCAGGAAGCCTTTCTGGCCCCAGTTGCTAATGACCTTCTCCCCCTCCCCTCAGATTTCACAAAGTATTTTGTTCTGCATATCTCTAATTCCCCTATCATGTAATAGTGTGAATAGTAGTTAACTGTGTTTGGTGGCACTTTTTCTTTTTTCTTTTTTAGCTCTCAACTAGACAGTTAGCCTCCTGGGGATGGGACATGTGTCTTATTTAATTTCATACCTTCCCCTGCCTCCTCTAGCACAGGGCTCTGCACGTGTTGTTGTTGTCCAGTCATTTCACTCATGTACAGGTCTTTGTGACCCCATTTGAGGTTTACTTGGCAAAAAATGCTGGAATGGTTTGCCATTTCCTTCTCCAACTCATTTTACAGATGAGAAAACCGAGTCAAATAAGGTTAAGTGACTTGTCCAAGGTCACACAGCTAATAAGTGTCCAAGGCTGGATTTGAACTCAGGCCTTCCTGACTCCAGTTTCATTGCCCCGCTTGGCTGCACATAGTAGGTGCTCAAGATATTTATTGAATTGATTCTCACAATACCCTTGGGAAGTTGGCAGGGCACAAATCATTAACCCCATTTTACAGAGAGGGAAAGTAAGGCCAAGAGAGCAGAAGGGACTAACCCAAGGTCATTTAGGGAGCCTGAACCAAAAGCAGGATTCACACTGGGGTCTCCTGGGTTCTCTCCACTTCCTGTCATTGCCTTTCTTTCAAACCACCTCTCTGTTCAGGGACATGACTCATATCACAACCAAATTCTTCATTTTGCCAGAGGAATCACTGCAGGGATTCACCAGACAGCTTGTTCCCTTGGTGCAATTAAGCAATTGTTTACAGGGCATTTATTAGACTCATCTCACCATGGAATGTCAAAACTGGAAGGGACCCTGGAGACCTTTCTAGTCCTCCATTTTACAGAAATGGAAATTGTGGACCAAGGGGTGGGAGTGTGTGTGTGGGGGAAGAAGACCAAGTTAGTGAGAAGCAGAGTCTGAACCCCCTTCTCTGCACCCCCATCCCCTCCACCCCCCCATCCAGACTCCAAATAAGTTTTATTTCCACTACATTCTCACTTCCTGCTGAACACTTCCTTCTGATTCCAGACCATGGAAACAAGGGGAGATCAAATTTCATGGGAGGCTATTCCCAGTACAAATGTTTGGTCCTGGGAGATTTTTAGCTTCAGATTTAGGGCCCTTAGAGATCATCGAATCCAGAGTTTCTCCACCTGTTTGGGGGTCGGGGACTGCTCTGACAGTCTGGCTGATGAAGCCCAGGGACAAGAGGAATGTTTTTGAATGCACAAAAGAAAATATAGAGGATTACCAGGGAAACCCATTCCACTGAAATCGTTATCCAAAAAATTTTTATTTTCTAAAAGACAAGTTCAGAGTCCCTCAGTTAAGAACCCCAGATTCCAGTCTAAACTTCTCATTTTGCAGATGAAGAAACTGTGACTTGTCCAAGGTCACATGAGCAGGAAGTAAGTGACGCAGCTGGGGTTGGAATCCTGACTGCTTAAGGGGAATAAATGGTGGATATCAGTGGCTGATGTCTGAGGGGATGAAACAGAATTCAGAGACTTGAGTTTGGGCCACTTACTCACTCACTTTATGACCTTGAGGCAATCCATTACTCACCTCTGGGTCTCAGTTTCCTCTGAGGGCTGGGCTTAATGATCTCTTCCTGTTCTGACATTGGTGATAATGACTTACTACCTAGTTCTATCGAAAGTTTCTTCCCTTTTTTTTGGGGGGGGGGAGGCAATTGGGGTTAAGTGACTTGCCCAGGGTCACACAGCTAAGTAAGTGTCAAGTGTCTGCATCTGGATTTGAACTCAGGTCCTCCTGAATCCAGGGCCAGTATTTATCCACTGCACCACCCAGCTGCCGCCAAAAGTCTCTTCCTTCTTAACATCTTCTTTCTCCTCCCCCTGGGGCCTTCTCCGCACCCACCACAGCTACCACCTCGGAAGCCAAACTATTACGGCCAAAATGGGGAGGGGGGAGGGAGGCGGTTTTTAAGCACAGATGGCCCTACTCTGGTATTGCAACACTTTGCCAGTTAATTAATGCTAGCTGTAATTAAACTTTACACAAATTAGCTGTCAGCTCTGCTAAAGGGAGCTATTCCTCTCCAATGCCACCTTGAATTGCTGAGTTGGAAGACTTGGCTATGGTGTAATTAAAGGGAAGGAAGGAGTCTTAATTTGTAGTGTGAAAGGCCAAGACTCAGGCTAAAATGGTTGGAGGGCTGACTCCTATACCCAAAGGGCCTTGTGCATAGGCTAAATAGGCATTTGCCTATATGATATCCCCAGATTTAGCATCCTCATTCTTGGCACTTGTGATGTTCTTCCTCTGCTCAAGAGCCTTCGAGTGCTCCCTATTGCTTCCCATGTCAAGTTCAGATTCTTTTCCCTGGAATTCAAGCTCTCTCCCCATGGAATGTTGCTCTCCTTTTCTAAATCCAGCTCATATTCCTCCTTTCTATGCACCCATGCTGGTGAACTCTCTGCCTTCTGAAGGTGTCATGCAGTGTCCCCTGATCCACCACCACATGGCTTTCTTCAGGCTATTGTCTAAGCCTAAAATCTCCTCCATTCCTCCATAGAATGCTGAAAGACTAACCATTCTCACATTAGTTATTCAACAGTGGGAAGAGCCTTGGATTTGGAGTCAGAAGACATGGGTTCAAATCAAATTCTTCTTGGACAAGTCTGTGGCTGGTCTCTGATATCCTGAAAAGCTCTAAACTATGATCTCACCTCCTTTGTAGAGGTAAGAGGACCACCAATGTAGAACAGTACGTATACAGGGTATCCCAAAAGTCTTAGGGCAGTTTTAAGCTACTAAAGTGATTGGTCTTGCTGATTTTTTCTCCTTATTCCTCTTTTTTCTTTAAATTTTGTTTTGTTTGGGGTTTTTTGCTATCAGATGTGGCTCTCTGGAATGGGAGAAAGGGAGGGATATAGGAGAACTCAATCAAAAAGAAGTTTTTAAATACTTACTGTGTAGAGGGTACAATACTAAGCTTTAGGGATATGAACACAGATCAAAAGAAAGACAGTCCCTGTTCTGAAGAAGCTTATATTCTAACAAAGGAAGACAATACATAAATGGGGGCTGAGGTGGGTGAGTCCAGAGAACAGGCTGGTTTGGGCCCTTCCTGAAATTGGAAGCTCCAGTAAGGACTCACCATAAATAATAATAAGAAGAAGAAATAAGAAAACCAATTTTTAAAAATTAAAGAAAAAGAAATACTTCATGAATGAATGAATGAATATGATTCTGTCTGGTGTTTCCTAACACTTATCAGGCTGGGATATACTAACAGAAGGGCCAGCCCCGCTCTTCATCCTCCTTGATTCCAACGTCCACCAGTTCAGGTGATGAGACAGAAGGTAATGGTCTCTTCTTCATTCTCATTGGCCTTTCCCCCAAAGTCAGAACAGTAGGGTTGGGAAAGATCCCACAATCTACCTGGTCCCTGGACTTTGGGAGTATTTATTAAATTCCAGGCACTGTTCCATTGGGGATACAAATAAAGGCAAAACCAAGGTTCCTATCCTCATTCCTATCACATTCTAATGGTGGAGAATACATGTACATAACTATGCATATGTAAGACATTGTTGTTGTTCAGTTGTGCCTGACTCTTCGTGACTGTACAAGCCATGGGCTTTTCTTGGCAAAGATACTGGAGTGGTTTACCATTTCCTTCTCCAGTGGATGAAGGAAAACAGAGGTTAAATGACTTGCCCAAGGTCACACAGCCAGTAAGTGCCCAAGGTCAGATTTGAACTCAGGTCTTCCTGACTCCAGGCCCAATATTCTATACAGTGAGCCACCTAGACCTTCCTATACAAGACATTAGACAGGGAAAATCGAAAGTAATGGAGAGCCTGGAATTCTAGGGCTGAATCTCTAGCATTCCACCTGCTCTGTGACCTCATCTTAAAGATGTTTCCTTCAGCAATGCAGGGCAACCTATTAGATGATTTGGTGGCAAGAGCTCTGGGCAAGTCATTTTCCTTTTATGGAACCTCTCACCTCATAAGGTTTCTGGCTGCAAGGGTCCTGAGGGATCATTTAATCTGACCCCCTCATTTTACTGATAAGAAAATGACAGCCTGGGAAATTGAAGCTAAGGGACTTGCTTAAAGTCACCTAGGTAATAAGAAGTAGAGTCAAGATTCAAATACACGTCCTCTTCATCCCACATCCAATGCTCTTTCTACTGAAAAGGTTGAGCTGGGAAGAAAGACACCTGGTGAGGGGACGTGATTACATATGATTGAAAGTCAGCAGATCTGAGTTCTAATTCTTCCTCTGCTACTTAATAAATGTGTGGCCTTGGATAAGTCATTCCCTTTCGGGGCCTCAGTTTCCCCCTCTGTAAAGTAAGGCTTTTGGACTAGATGGTCTGTAAGTTCTCTTCCAGTTCAGACATTGTCTGATTCTCTCTTCTCCTGGGCAGAGAATCAAAAACCTTGGAGTCTCCCCAGCCCTCCTGGCTTCTCTTAGTCCCCTTCCCCACACCTGCTCCCCTAATACCCTGCCCATTTAAGCAGCAGCATGTCTTCTTGTTCAGCAATACTATAGCTTCCCTTGTTCCAGGCTGATCTCACCTTCATGTGCTGATCACACACCAAAATGAACCCTCACATGCAGCAGGTTGCCCAATAACATGCAAACAGGCTCCTGTAGCGTGGTGCCCGTCAACTCAAAGTCTGCTCCTAATCATGCTGGAATTCTTGTGTGCAGAACATGGCTCATAGCATTGTAAGATTGAAAGATGGAAGAAAATCCAGCTATCACTTAATTCAATCTGCTTGGTTTACAGATAAGGACACTGAGGCCTCAGGAGGAGAAGGGAGTCATCTGGAGGGCTAGTCCACACACGGCAAGGCTAGTGACTTGCCAACCCAGGCCCCCTGACTGTAGAACCAGCACAATCGCAATCACGCCACAATTGTAGCACTTCCTCATCAGAAGGACACTGTTGGGCAGTTAGGTGGTGCAGTGGATAGAACACTGGCCCTGGATTCAGGAGGACCTGAGTTCAAATCCAGCCTCAGACACTTGACACTCACTAGCTGTGTGACCCTGGGCAAGTCACTTAACCCCAATTGCCTTGTAAAAAAAAGAAGAAGAAGAAGGACACTGTTGCCAAGCCTGCCCTCAATGCTCCACTTCCTCAAGAAAGCTTTCCTTGACTACGGATTTTTTTCCTAGGGATAGGGCACTGATGAGTGGTTAGGTCCTAGACTGGAGCCTCTGGATCCAAATCTCACCTCAGATACTAACTAGCTATATGAATTGGTGCAGAACCTTTTTATGCCTCAGATTCCTCATATGAAAAGTCGAGGGGAGGGGCTGCACCTGATGTGCCCCCCCCCCCGCCCTGGTCCCTTCAAGCCCTCGGTCTATGATCCTGTGATCTTACAGACAGTTTCTCCTATTCTGGGCAAAAAAAGCTGGGACTGGACAAAGTCTCACTTACCAATCTGCCTTCTGTCCAATCAATTCTGATTGTACTCTCTCTCACCAGCATTCTTAGTCTACCTTTAATGAATAGAACAATAGTAGATCATAGATTTAGAGCTCAGAGAGGCCTCAGCAATCATTTAGTTAGTAGCTAATGTTTATATAGCAATTTAAGTACTATAGATAAAAGCACTTTATCAAAGCATTTATATGTATACATTAATATATGTGTATACATATAGATGTATATATAATCTCATTTGATCCTCATAACAACACTGCATGCAAGTTGCCATTATTGTCCCCATTTGATAGGTGAAGAAAGGGAGATAGATAGACGTTAAGTGACTTGCTCAGGACCACACGACTAGTAAACGTCTGTGGCAGAATTTGAACTCAGGTCCTCCTAACTCCAAGTCCAATGCCCTGTGCCACCAAAACAAATGGGAAAATTGAGGTCCAGAGAGATTTTGACTTGTCCAAGGTCCCACATGTAGCAAGTAACTCATAGTAATTAGATAAAAACAATAATAATTTGTATTTCTTTAGTCTTCATAGCAAAGATGTCTCATACACAATAGGTGCTTAATAAATATTTGTTGGTTTGAACAGAATCACCGAATGTCTAAGCTCTAAAGGCACCAGAGAACATCTAGCTCCCCTCCCCCATTTTCCAGACTGGGAAACAGGCCTAGAGAGGGGTCCCAAAGTGGCCCAAGGTCGCATAGCTGGTAGGTGCTAAAGCTGGGGTCCCACCCTGGGTCCTCTGACTCACCATCCTGCCCTTACCCTGGTTTCTGGGTCCTTCCATCAGAAAGCCCAGCTCAGCCCCACTGAGTCACATGAAATTCCACCTTCTGATCTCAGGCTGCCTAGATCATACCTAGGTCTGAATCACTATCATGCCAGGAGACAACACTGGTATTTGTTAGGTATCTCTGAGGTGTGAGGGGCCTCAGGCTTGGAGCCAGGAGAGGTGGGTTCTAGTCTGGGCTCTACTACTGGCTTGCTATGTGACCTTGGTCCATTCCCTTCCTCTCTCTGAGCCTCAATATTTCAGTATTGGACTACAATGGTCTTTGTTCACAAATCTACAGGAGGGTGATGAAATTCTCTTTAGAAGTAATAGAACGAGAAAAATAAAGAAGTCACAGAACGGATTATGTCAGAATGGAAAGAAACCTTAGAATATAAACTTGGAGGGGCCCTTAGAACATGGAATATGAGAGCTTAGGATATGCATAGAATGGTAGGACTGGAAAGGACTTGTAAGGTCATAAGATTCAATGTCCTCATTTTACAGATGGGGAAACTGAGGCTCGGAGAAAAGCAGGGGTTTGCATAAAGACACATCAAGAATGAATGGCTCAAAAAAAAAAAAGAATGAATGGTTCAGTCTTCCCTCCCTTTCTTCTCTCATCCTCTTTTCCTGTCCCTTTTTCCTGCTCTTCTTACCTCCCCTCCTCCACTCCACCTCCTTTGCCCATTTGCTGTCCTGGCCCAGGCTGGTACTGTCAGAGCCAAGCTACCCCCCACTTAGGAGTCACTTCACTGCCAGAAGACTACAGAGACTCTGTCTCCCACATCTCACCATCAGTCATCCCAAGCTGGAACAGACCTAGCAGTAACTAATGAGAAAGAGGTGGGGAGGAATGGAAGAGGAAGCAGGAGCCTGAGGGTCTGGTCCTGGCACCACTCACTCACTTGCTGCGTGACCTTGAGTGAGTTACTGAACCTCTCTGGTTCTCGACTTCACCCTCCTAGAAATTATAAGAATATATGTGTGTGTGTGTGTGTTTGTATGACTGAAAGTGCCCTGAAGAATGCAAACATCTCCTTATACTTGATTCTTAAGGTTAAAACTCTTAGCCAAAATAACACCTGGTGGGGGGATGTATATGTGTGTGTGGACTTAAATTGTCTCATCACTCAGGACCTCCTCTGATCCACACAATGCCCCTGGGAGGGGTGCAGGGCACGGGTTGTTACTTCCATTTGGAAAACAGAAATGAAGGCAAAGAGAAAAGACTTATACAAGATCACACCGAAGTATCCAGGGACAGAGATGGAGCTTAGGATCCAGATTTTCTGATGCTTGGTCCCTGTCCTTTCCACGAGGCCAATCCTCTGGTCCTTCCCAGTATTGAGGCATGCTGCCCAATACCCCGATCCCTCCCCTGCCCTTGGGTAGGCCTATCATTGGCCGCACACATTTCTGCCCCTAATAGACCCTCTCCAAGGTACTGACAAAGGGCATCAAATGGTGGACAAAGCACCAAATCTGGAATAATCAGGTTATAGGTTGGATTCCTGGGTCGCCATTTAGGAGTTCATCTAACTCTGAAAATGTCACTAAACATTTAACTCTCAATCCTGTGGTTCTCTGAGCCTCGCTTGCATTATTTGTTACATTAAAGATTTGGCAGATCTGTAAGGTCCTATGACACTGGGCACCACATTAGAGGCAGGACATTGATGAGTTGGTGTGAAGCCATAGGAGAAGGGTCAGAATAACAGGGGGACTGTAGACCACTCTAGGTATAGCCAGGGGGGCTGCAGTTATTTAGCCTGGAGACAGGGGACTTAGGAAAGCAAAGAAATCTGCATTCAAGTGTGTGAAGGGTTGCCATGTGGATTCCACTGCATCACAGCATTTCAGAACTAGAAGGGACTTCAGTGGTCATCTAATCTATACATGAAAAACAACCCCTACCAGGAGCTGTGGGTGGAAGTCTAAGAAAGGTAGATTTCGGCTCAATGCAAGGAAAACAACAACTTCCTACAAAAAAAAAAGGCTTCTGGGGGTGGGAAGTGGAATGGATGAGAAAAGGTAACGAAGGGGCAGTTAGGTGGCGCACTGGATAGAGTATCAGCCCTGGAGTCAGGAGGACCTGAATTCAAATCTGCCCTCAGACACTTACTAGCTCTGTGACTCTAGGCAAGTCACAACCCCAATTGCCTCAAAAAAACAAAACAAAAAAAAGGTAGTGAGTTCTCCATCAATGCAGTTCTTTAAATTAAAGGCTGGATGAACACTTGACAGGATGAAAAAGAGCACCTTCCTGCTCAGATATATGGACCAGATGCCCTCCACAGGAATTCTCTGATGCCAATTTTGGAGGGGAGTGGCTAGAGAGGTAAGAGAGTAAGAGGGAAGGAGAGAACAGGGAGCCCAGCTGTTTCTAGCAGCTCAGCTCCCTGGTCCAAGGCTGCTGGCAGAAGGTGCCTCCCTGTTGGGAGGATGACAAGGAGACAGAAGTGTTGGGGAGGCAGTTGGGGCCTGTTTGGTTGAAGTGGGGCTCTGGCCATGGTGTCTCCTGTCTGACACACAGATTTAGAGAAGAGACCTTATAAATTATATAGTCCAATCAATTTATTTTACAGGTGAGACAGAAAGGTCAAATGACTTGCCCAAAGTCACAATGGTCATTGACAAAGCCAGGGTTCAAATCTAGGTCCTCTCACTTCAAATTCAATTCAGCAGACATTTATTGAGCACTTACTAAATGCACTGGGCTCTGCTCTGTGCATGGGGTAGGGGGGGAGCAGTAATAATAATAGCTAGTATTTCTATAGTGTTTACCATGTGTCAGGCACTGTGCTGTGTGTGGTTTTTGTTTGGGTTTTTTTTGGGGGGGGTATTTTTAAAAAATTATCTCATTTGATCCTTACAGCTACTCTGGGAGGTAGATGCTAGTATTATCACTTTCATTTTATAGATGAGGAAACTGAGGCAACCAGAGGTTACAAAAACAAAAATAAAACAAAGCACTCTATTATACTTGCCCTTACTTCCAAATGTAAGAGATTGCTTTTGGCAATTACATCAACTACAGGTAAGAGAATCCAACTGCCCTCTTCTTCACTCATAAAACAATAGACTATCAGAGCTGGAAAAGGACTTAGAATATAGAATGAAAAACCTGGGAAGGCCCTTAGACCATAGGATGTTAGGAGTGAGAGGAACCTTAGAGGCCAATTATCAGGGACATTTTGCATGTATCCTGGAACCCCTTGGGAGTCTGGTGAAGCCTGTGGCCTCCTTCTCAGAATAATGTTTTCTTAAATAATCAAAGGAAATGCTAAATACCAGTTAGAGGATAATGAAACTAAAGATGTAATTTTTCCCTATCCAAGTTCATCAAATCTCTAAAATAGATAACATGTTTAATGTATTTTACCTGCCTTAAGGTGCTCTATAAATGTTTATTATTATTCACTGACCCTTTGAGGTTCAGTGGGACCCAGGTAAAGAGCCCCTATTCTAGTCTAATTTAGAGATGGGGAAACTGAGGCCCATGGAGAAGTGACTTGCTCAAGGTCGAAGCCAGCGACAGAGCCTAGAACAGTGTGTAGGCATCCTGACGCCAAGTACAGGGTCTCTCCATTGCTCTGAAGCTCCGATGGAGGCTAATAAACAAGAGGCCAGTTTCTGGGATCCTTGGTCTGGAGAGGCCCGAAGGCGGGGGTCAAGGAAGGGGGAGTGGAGCTTCACATTGGGATTCCCAGGTCCCCCGCCCTTCTCTGTGATGCTCAGCGCCGGGACTCGGGAGCATAAAAACAGATTGACAACCGACTCGGCCAATAACTACAGGAAGCGAGGTGCATTACCTCATTGTTTTAGGTTCCCATTGGTCAGTGGCCTCTAGTGGGCGGGAATGCATCCCTTGATCCAGTTTGCAGCTAGGGTTGTGGCAATTGGGGCTCAGAGATGCGGCCTGCTGGGGCGCAGGCCTCAGGCGTGTGTGATTGTGTGTCTGTGTGTATCTCCCCAAAATTCTTGATTGAAGGGGATGAGGACAGGGAAGAAAAGAATGGACTTCCGTTCCACTCCAACTCCCGATGGCACACAACGGGTCGGGCCAAATCACAGTATGGGGTGACAGCGGGGCAGGAAGGAAGACACTGGAGGCGGGGACTTCTACCTCTAAGCAACCCCTATGGTTGAATCAGAATCAGCCCCTCCTACTCCATATCTCTGAGGATCCCTTCCTGGTCACAGAGAGTAAGTGGGGTACTCGGGAGCAGTAGAGAGCCAGCCCTTAGTTGAGTCTCCCAATACTGTCACAGACTCACTATGGGGACTTTCAATAAGTCACTGCCCCGTCTCAGACTCAGCTCCCTCATCCGTGAAGTGAAGGTTTGGAAATCAATGATCTCTACGATCCCTCCCCATTCTGATAGTCTGTGTTCTAAAGTCCTTCCCAGTTCTGACTTTCTTTGTTCTAAGAGTCCTCCCAACTCTGATAGTCTGCCTTCTAAGGGCTCTCCCAGCTCTAACTATGAGCCCCAAGAGCATCACTCTGAGTCAGCCAGTTTATGAACCCTCTTATTTAAAACTAAAAGAAGAAAATTTTCTTCCTATCCCAGAAAAGTCAGAAATTCCCATTCTCCCCTGAGATCAAATGGTTCAATCTCAGACACAATAAAGTCCAATTTCACATTTACTCAGCCCTTACTGTGCTGGAGATAGGGTACAAATGAGACAGGTCCTGCCTTCTAGGAGTTTTCACTCTGCATAAAGATATACATACCCTTTATATACATACAAGCCTACTCACAATTCTCCCTGAAGAGACCTCCCTACTCTGGAAGCTTAGTTTGGTTAAAAGCCATTGGACTCAAAACAAAAACAAAAACAAAAAAGCCATTGGACTCCTCACAAATAAATAAAATTAAATTAAAAAGGGGGCAGCTAGGTGGTGCAGTGGATAGAGCACTGGTCCTGGATTCAGGACTTACCTGAGTTCAAATCCAGCCTTAGACACTGGGCGAGTCGCTTAATCCCAATTGCCTCACCAAAAATAAATAAATAAATAAACAAATAAATAAAGGAATCAATCAATCAATCAATAAATAAATAAATGAAAGCCATTGGACTCCTCTCTGCTCCATCTCCTGAATAGTGTGGCCCCAGGACGGAACCATTTCTTCTTTCTTCTTGCTGCCCCTCCAGATTTTCCCTTGCTTGGAAGTGCCCTCATTGTCCCTGCCTGACAAATTGCTGCCCTGGATCCCTACTCTCCTCACTGGGGATGCCATTTTGGGAAGAACCCTGGCTATTCTTCACCATCGCTCTTCCCTCAATTCTCATGAACTCCACCTCCTTCTCCTTGCCTGCTGCATCAACCCCTTCCTTAGCACCTGGCTTTCTAGGACCCTGTGATAAATTTTCTTCCTTCATTGGAATACAAGCTCCAGGGGTAGCTAGGTGGCACAGTGGATAGAGCACCTCCCTGGACTCAGGAGGACCTGAGTTCAAATCCGGCCTCAGACACTTGACAATTACTAGCTGTGTGACCCTGGGAAAGTCATTTAACCCTTATTGCCCTGCTCCTCACACACACACAAAGAATATAAGCTTCTTGAGGACAGAGATTATCTTACTTGTCTGAATTCCCCAGTGCTGAGCATCATTCCTGGTACACACTAACTGCTTAATAAATGTTTTATCTAAACATCTAGAGATCCCAGATTACAATGTTGGACTATTCCCCAATACTTCACCACCAAAAGGCTTTACAGGGGAGGAGGAGTCTGAGCTGGTCCTTGAAGTATGGATTGGAGCACAGGCTGTAGACTGAGAAAGCCCTTTTATAGGATCTAGTCCATGGCTTCTTCTTCTTCTTCTTCTTCTTCTTCTTCTTCTTCTTCTTCTTCTTCTTCTTCTTCTTCTTCTTCTTCTTCTAGTGAGGCAATTGGGGTTAAGTGACTTGCCCAGGATCACACAGCTAGTAAGTTGTCAAGTGTATGAGGCTGGATTTGAACTCAGGTCCTCCTGACTCCAGGGCTGGTGCTCTATCCACTGTGCCACCTAGCTGCCCCTAGTCCACAGCTTCTTAAATGTTTTCCACTGGTCACCCCTTTTCATCTAAGAAATTTTTACTTGACCCCAGCTATCTGGTTTATAAAAGATGTATACATAACCTTTTACTGTTGCCAAATTTTTTGTGACCCTCACATTCAGTTATTTGACCCCAAATGGGGTCACAACCCACAGTTTAAGATACTAGGATCTATTCCAACCACATCACAAAAAAGGAAATAGAGACCCAGGGAGGGTAGGCGACTTGCCTAAGGTCACACTGACAAGGTATGAGGGAAGCCATTGAAAACACTGGGAACTGGCAGGACTGGCCAAGCTCTCCTGGCCACCATGTCTCCCCTGCTCAAGAACTCTGGGAGCCACCTCTGATGGGCAACTTTAGCTAGCCTCAGACCAGCCATCCCCTGTCTCTTAACACCTGGCATAGATCTGACCAATCACTCCTGGGAGAACTGCCAGGTACCCATTAGCTGAACCACATGTGATACACAATTCGTTCTGGGACCTGGCCTTCAGCTCAGCCTCCTCCACCCTCAGATGGAGCAGAAGCCAAAACCAGCCGTGAAATACTATTTAATTTAAAGGTCAGCCCTGCTGCACCTTGAGGGAGAGGTTCCAAGGAGTCACGTTAATGGAATATGGCTGTTTAAGGAGGGATCTGACACCTGCCTCATCATCACTGAGCTTGGAAAGAGCCTTGGACTGGGAATCAGGAAACATGAATCCTCCACTAGCCTGGAACACAGATAGGCTGTGTGACTTGGGACCAGTCAACTACCCTCTCTGGGCCTCAGTTGCCTTATCTATAAAATGAGGAGGTTGGACTAGATAGATGGGATCTTCCAACTCTAATCTTCTCTATTCTAAGATCTTTTCCATCTCCTGTGTTCTATATGGTGTCCCCCTCCCCTTCCCACCCCCAAGAAAATGGAAGCTCCTTACAGGTCCTTAAAGGCAGGAATGACTTGGGTTTTGTCTTTGTATTCCACTTAGATGTTAATTGAATTATTTTTTTTTTCGGGGCAATGAGAGTTAAGTGACTTGCCCAGGGTCACACAGCTAGTAAGTGTTAAGTGTCTGAGGTCAGATTTGAACTCAGGTCCTCCTGAATCCAGGGCCAGTGCTTTATCCACTGCACCACCTAGCTGCCCCCAGTTAAATTGAATTGAAATAATTCGGTTCTAGAATTCCATATTCTATTTGCCATAACAGGTTTTTCCTGCTCCCTCCCCCACCCCATGTGTCTATCCTATCTCTCTAACATATCTAACATTTGTTCCTTTCTTTAGTTCAGGCCTTCATCATCTTTCCTGGATGCTTACAATAGCCTCCTAACTGGAGGCCAGTAGTCTCCAGTCTCTGAGCTATTCTCTACACAACTTCCAAAAGAATCTTCTGAGAGTATAGGTCTGACCATGTCACTCTCTGCTCAAAAAGCTTCAGTGACTCCCCATGGACTTGGGGATCAAATGAAAACTTGTCAGCCTGGTATTAAAGGGGTTTCTATCATCTGGCTCCAACTACCTTTCCAGCCTCATTTGACCTCACTCCCCTTCATGTCCTCTGTATTCCAGCCCAAATGATCTGCCAGCTCTTCTCAAATGACTTTGTACTTATTTGTCAATGTGCATGTTATGCCTCCAATGCAATATAAGCTTCTTGAGGGCAGGTATTATTTTGTTTCTGTCTTTGCATCCCCAGTGCTTAAGGGGACTTGATGCATCATGGAAGCTTAATAAATATTTGTTGAATTGGTTTGGTGTCCTTTGGTTCTCCACTTCCAGCCTCAGGTGTTGAGTGAGATATCAAAGTCCCGTATTTAACCAGTGTCTGGGGAAGAACTCGGGCCCAGCTGATGGATGGAGCCCTGGGTATGAGTCTCCGCATATTAACCCTTTGACATTCAGAAGGGAAAGAGCATAGAGAATCAGGATCCCAGGGGCCAAGGCCAGGGATGCTACTGCTTATTCAGTAGCAAAAGAGAAAGCGTCTCCATCTACAGAGAAAGAACTGATGGTATCTGAAAACAGATTGAAGCATATTTTTTTTGATAGTTCCTTAATCTGAAGTTTTGTTTTTGTCTGTTTTCTTTCACAACCTGGCTAAAGTGGAGATGTTTTGCATGACTACTCATGTACAACTTATACTGAATTGCTTGAGTTCTTAGGGGTGGGGTGGGGAGGGAAGGAGGAAAAGAAGTTGGAACACAAGTTTTTTAAAAATTGATGTCAAAAATTTTTTTTACATGTAATTTGGAAAATAAAATTCTAAACAGAAAAAAGAGGTGTCATCTCCAGACTAAATCACATAGCTATTCTCAATCTCAAGTGGGACCAGTATTTGAAAAATGACGTTGACAAAGTCCTTTACATACATTATCTCACTTTGATCTTCATCACAGTCCTGTGAGGTGGGTACTTCAGATATTACTCTCTCCTTTTTATAGATAAGGAAACTAAGGCCCAGAGAAGTGACCTGCCTATGGTCACACAACCTGGGTCTGTCTCTCTTGACTCCCAATACAGTAGTCTTACCACAACATCATGTTACCTGCCTGAGTCACCTGGAGGGACCTACTTGGAGTCAATAAGGGCTTGAACAGCCCTTTTTTTGTCTACTAACCCCTCAGTTTATATGTGGGGAAAACGAGGCCCAGAGAGGGGAAGAGGTTTGACCAATGTCATAAAATAAGTTAGTTGGAGTTGCTAACACTTGAATTCAGGGTTCCTGGCTTCCTCCATAAGCTGTAATTTCCCCCCACCCCTCCACCACCCACACACCCACATACCCCCCCACACACACACACTTAACCTCAAGGCTGAGGACCCATTACTTTTGGAAAACCTGACTAAGATGGGGAAAAGAGTGAAAAAAGCAGGGGTGGCAGCAGCTATGATTGAGGAAAAATTCTCTTTTATCCCCTAACACATCCTTCCCCTTCTCAGGGTCAGGTGTTCAGTAAGGCACTCAAATAAACATTCCCTGATGTTTCTTCTTTCACTAGATATTTTACACCTGATTCAAACAGCTCCCTCTTAGGAAACTACCTGTTGACCTCCTCTGGCTGCTGCTCCTAGAACAGCCTTGCAGATTAGAATTTCTCACCAGCCTGTTCTGGGGTCAGTTTCACATCCTCCTCAACATTTTTTCCTGCCTGCTCTTCAGTGAATGATTCTGCTCCTAGGCTCTTAGGTGCCTTTTAGGTGGAGCTTCCCCTCATCTGAATTTAATTTGTTAAATTAAACATTTGTTAATGATATGATATAAGCAAACCCCAATTTTGGGGCACTGAGGAAACAATGATCCCCCAAATGACTCTACCTTTGAATAGGTTACAGTCAAGGGATACTGAGGAGGAATACAGGGCAACTTCACGGAAGTATGAAACAAGACAGCCTATTATAGAAAGAAAAGAGATCCAGACAAATGGGTCCAGGAAAATCTGATGATCCAGAGACCATGGACATTTGACACTGGAGCACCGGGTTTGAATCTTGGCTCTCTCTCTTATTACCTGGGTAACCCTCCTAAAGTTACTTCTTTAAGGTCCTCTCTGGGCCTCAGTTTCTTCAACTGTGATAGGAGATAATTGGACTGGATGACCTCTAAGGTCCCTTACAGCCCTAGATCAATGACCCCATTCACAATCCCTGTGACTGCCAAAGCCAAGGGTTCTTAACCTAGGATGTCTAGATTTCAGGGGTCCTTGAAATTGGATGGAAAAAATTACATTTTTATTTTCACTCATCTCTAACTGAAAGTATTTCCAACATTATTAGAAGGGCTCCATCTGCCAAAAGGATCCATGACAAAAAAAAAAGTTAAGAACCCCCTGGCCTCTACCATGTCAAAACTCCCTTCCTGATATGAGTTGTATTCTCCAGGTAGAATGCAAGGTCCCTGAGGTTTTATATTTGTATCCCTAGTGCCTATAAGGGACCATGCTTAGCACAGAGTAGGGGTTTAAAAGTTGAAAGGAAGGCAGCTAAGTAGTGCAGTAGATAGAACATCAGCCCTGGAGTCAGGAGGACCTGAGTTCAAATCCGACTTCAGACACTTGACACTTACTAGCTGTGTAATCCTGGGCAAGTCACTTAACCCCAATTGCCTCACATAAGAAAGAAAGAAAGGAAGAAAGAAAGAAAGAAAGAAAGAAAGAAAGAAAGAAAGAAAGAAAGAAAGAAAGAAAGAAAGAAAGAAAGAAAGAAAGAAAGAAAGAAAGAAAGAAAGAAGGATAACACCCCAAAATTTGCCTAAGACATTTGACACTTACTAGCTGTGTGGCCCTGGGCAAATCACTTAACCCTCATTGCCCCGCAAAAAAAAAAAAAAAAAAAGTTGAAAGGACCCGAGTTCAAATTTGACCTCTGACACTTACTAGCTGTCTAGTCACTTAACCCCAATGTTTTAGGCACCTGGGGTCATCTCCAGTGGTCCTGATGATGTAGATCTCGCCCCCGGACCCGGGTGGCTCCGGAAGAGAAAGTGAGACTGGTGACTTTGCACAGCCCTTCCTCACTTCAATCCAATTCAGTGCAAGTTACGACATCTGTCACGGTCCTCTTCGAGAACGGACAAAACAAAAGGCGCTTAATAAAATGCTTGACAGCGGAGGGAGTATTAGTAGTCCCATTTTACAGACGAAGAAAGCAGGGCTCAGAAAGGTCAAACGACTTTCCCTGATTACGCTGCCGAGACGGGATTCGAACCCACGTCTTCTTGACTACAAAGAAGAGAGATGTAGAAAGAGAGATGACTGCCGGCTCCACCCGCTCAGAAGGAGCTTCCAGCAGGCTGACGTCCTCCAAGCGGGAACCCCAGCTTAGAGCTCCCCGAGGGCATCATTAGCTTCAAAAATGGTTCGTCTAATCTCCCCTCCAGCCGTCCTTGCGTGCCCCACGCGAGGAAAATGCCTGTTCTCCCTTTGAAGCCAGATTGACTAACAACGTGGAGATTAATGGGTGATTCTGGGCCGCCTGCACTTCCGCCCCATCGACAAAGCCCAGCGTTCTCGGGCAATCGCAATTAACCACATGTTCGTGGGCGACCGGATCGCCCCGCCGGCCTGCCTCCCTCCCGCCCGCCGGCCCGCCTGCCTGCCTCCCCGGCCGCTCCCCCCTCTCCAGCCCGCTCGCTATCTCTCCTCCCGCCCCCACTCCCCAGACACTGCCTTTTCCTCAAGCTAACAAAGTGCTCATCGATTTTCTCCTTTTTTTCTCCTCTCCCTCCCCCTCTAACAAAGCTCAGATGGGCTTCAAGGGGGTCGGGGCAGGCGGGAATCTCAGCTCAGAGGAGTACAGCCGGGCACCTGTTTGTTTCTCCTGGGCAGTTGAGTCACTTTGGGAGACAGCTTGGAATATATCGAAAGGGTTCTAGGGTTGGCGTCAGAGCATCTAGGCTCAAAACCTGGCCTCAATTACTTCTAACCTCATTCCTAAAATAAAACAGTTGGACTCCAGGACCTCTAAAATGTCATTTCAGCTCTCGAGCCTGTAACGTTGTTGGTCTTTACTCTCTTGTTGTATTTTTGTTTTGGTTTTGGTTTTGCAGGGCAATGAGGGTTAAGTGACTTGCCCAGGGTCACACAGCTAGTTGTGTCAAGTGTCTGGGGCTGGATTTGAACTCAGGTCCTCCCGAATCCAAGGCCAGTGCTTTATCCACTGCTCCACCTAGCTGCCCCTCTTTGCTCTCTTTTTAACTGTCAATTTAGCCACCTGGAAGGGCAGTGGGAGGGGCTCCGGGCTGTCACATCCTCTCTCCGCCCGAAGCTGGCAAGTCCAAGTTCCTGAAATTCTCATTGAAGGATAGAATTTGAAGTCAAGGGATATGAGTTTAAGTCTCTTCTGTACCCCGATTCACTATGGGACGTTTGGGGGGGCAAACCATTCCCTTTGGGTGGATCTCAGTTTCCTCACCAGTAAAATGAAAGGGTCAGACTTGACCATCTCTAAGATTCCTTCTAGCTCTGACATTCAATCTGTGATCCTTCAATTCAGAGACGTATCCCTTTGCAGGGGCGGTGGGGTGTGCTCGTCCTTCCCCCCCCCCCCAGGAGAATATCGGGTAATCATTGAAGTGAATGAGCCTTTAGAGGTCTTCAGAATCCAACCCTGCATTTTACAGGAGGAAAACCAGAACATAGATAGGCCCAAGTCACCCGACAGGGACGAGCCCACACATCAGCATCCGATTGATTAGTGGAGCAAAGCGTGAGCTAGAATGAAGACTCACAGCTGGTGGTAGGAGACGTTGCTGCTGCTTTTAATACCAACATCGTGATAAGCCGAGTGATGCCTTTAACTTAGCATTTTATCGGTGGGCCACTAGCAAAGCCTGGCCACCCAGCCCGCCACTCTAGCCCTCAATCAGACAAGACCTGTTTGGGGTCTCATTCGTGGGACTAAACTGAGTGTTCAGATATCTCATTTTTCAATCCCGGGGCTTTCATCATGGTCTTCTGGGTCCCTGGGGAGAAAAAGCCACTTAAATTGTCAGCTTCAATTGTAGGTAGGGAAGATAGACTCGTCATTACGAAAACCTGACTGGAGCTGGGAGGGAGTTGTCCCCGACTCAGCCTCTCTGGCTGTCCATTTGCCAGCCCACGGGAATACTGGAGTCAGTGACCTTTTGGCTGGTGGAGTAGTCTCTTAGTCCCAAATCGGTTTGGGGGCAGGGCTCGGGAGCAGGCCTTAGAGGACCATACAAATTAGAGCAATAAAGAAAAAGATATGAGATCACCTAGTTCAGGAGTTCTTAACCTGGGTCCTATGGACTTATTTTAGAAAAAATATTTTGATAACTATGTTTCAACACAATCGACTTCCCTTGTAATCCTATGCATTTTATTTCATGCATTTAAAAACATGATTCTAAGAAGGGGTCCAACAGGCCAAAGAAGTCGACACCTAAACCCTTACCTTGATCTAGTTAATTTTTCCAGTGAGATAACAAAGACCCAGAAAGGTCGAGCCATTTGCCCAAAGTCACATTGGTAATATATAGCAGAGCTGGGATTCCAACCCAGGTCCCCTGATCCCAAATCTAGTGTTCTTTCCTTAGCACCACACTTCCCTTTTCAGACTGGGACTGGGTAACAGAGCAAAGGAATACATTAAATATTTTTGTTATTCATTATTCAGTCATTTCAGTCATGTCCGACTCTTCATGACCCCATTTAGGGTTTTCTTGGCAAAGATACTGAGATGGTTTGACATTTCCTTCTCTAGTTTACAGATGAGGAAACAGGCAAACGGGATTAAGTGACTTGCCCAAGGTCACATGACTAGTAAGTATCTAAGGCAAGATTTGAACTCGTCTTCTTGACTCCAGGCCTAATGCCTGCATTAGACATACATACATGCATGCATGCATACACATATATACACACATACATACATATATCTATATCTATATGTCTAATATTACACTACATTCTGTTAGATTACATTATATAACATCATATTATGTTATGGTTTATATATATATTAGCTATTCCATATTATATGTACAACTCATATACATTAGATGGATTCTCTATTTGTTCTTCTGGGTCACTTTTGGAGGAATCTGGGGTGACACCTCTGGGAACCTGGGGTATTCTGCTCAGGCTCAGCAGGGCCCTCATCTTGTAGATGGGGATTGGGGGATGGATTCTTTCCCTTAGGCAATCGAATGATCATTGAGCTGAAGCCACCCAGCCTTTCTGAGGGTTTTGAAGAAACTGCAGCAGGTCAAGGATGGTCTATTTGCTCCTTGTGGGAGAGTGCAAGGTACTCCATGATGGGGCAACCTTGCTGGGGGAGGGAAGGCAGGCTCTGGATACCACAGCTCAGGTAGAAGGGCACATGGCTCTGTGCACCAGCTTTGCAGGCAAGGAAGGACTGTTTACCAGGCAGCCTGACTTATCTCCGCAAAGAAAGAACGGGCACACTCTTTGCAGGAAGGGACAAAGGGGATTTCTGCAATACTCGACCCTACCTCATTCCCCTTGCTCATCTCTACATCATCAAATCTTACTGGTCCAGCTCATCTACCACTAGCAGAATGTTGTTTTTGTCTATTATTTAAAATTCTGAACTTACCAAAATCAACAAAAATGAGCACATCCATCTTCACAGCAGAATAGAAACAGAGGGTTGTGTGTGAAACTGCAAATCTCTATCACTCACAGCTCACTTTTCTTTTTAAGTATATAACAAATTCATCCTTCATTACTTTCAGAGCTGACCTGCTTGTCTGTGCTTCCTTCTGGTCTCTGCATTTAAAAAACATTTTCCAATAACCTTTTCTTTCTTCTTTTTTGGCAACTTTAACTCATTTAATCTTCACAACAACCCTGGGAGATTTGTGCTATTATTCTTCCCATTTTACAATTGCCTTAAACATCCAGGACCATCTCCACTCATCCTGATGTGTATCTTGCCACTGAACCCAGATGGCTCTGGAGCAGAGAGTGAGGATGGTGACCTTGCACAGCCCTCCCTCACTTCAATCCAATCCAGTGCAAATCATGTCATCACGTCCCGATATCATGATTCTCTTCCAGAATGGACAGACAATGACGACAGTTGAGGAAACTGAGGCAAACAGAGGTTAAGTGACGTTTGTTTCTTTACAGGGTTCCCTCTCAGGCTCCCTGTCTCCCTGTGTTCCAATTCACTCAGAGACATGGCCCTAGAGGGTATTCAAGCCCCGCCCCACCCTGTGCCCTATCCTAGCACAAGCTGTTCCCTTCCCAACAAAAGGAGGCAACCATCACACCAATCATCCTGAGGCCTGACGTCACATCTCTCCCTTCACAATAGCTCCAAGGTAGGATGTCATAGCTAACAAGCTATAGACTGATTTTGGTCTGCAAAATGTCGCTACCAAAAGCCTGGGCAGCTAAGTGTCTCCATAGTGCACAGAGAGCTAGACCTGGACTCAGGAAGACCTGAGTTCAAATCTGGCCTCAGACACTTACTAGCTGTGTGACCCTGCACAAGTCACTTAACCTTGTCTGTCTCAGTTTCCTCATCTGTAAAATGAGCTGGAGAAGGCAATGGCCAACCATTCCAGTATCTCTGCCAAGAAAACCCCAAATGGGGTCATGAAGAGTCAGACACGACTGAAAAAAATCAAGTCTTAAAACCCCAAAGCAAAAACCGCTGTTCTTCTCCTGTGGTAGAACCTTGTCAAGGTTAGGATTAATAATAACTGACATTTCTATAGCTCTTTGAAGGTTTGTGAAGCATTTTTATGTTCTTATTCCTTTGGATCTTACAAAAGACCCTCTGAGATAGTTACCACAGGCAGTATTACAGATGAAGAAATTGAAGCTATGGGGAGATTAAATTACTTGCTTAGGGTCACACAGTCAGTCAGACAATAAGCATTTATTGAGCACCTACTGTGTACGAGGCACTGTGCTAAGCCTTGAGGATTCAAAGAAAGGCAAAAGACAATGCCTGCCTTCAAGGAGCTCACAATCTAACCAGGGAGACAACATGAAAATAATTATGTACCAACAAGTTCTATATAAGCTCTAACCATAATACCACACTCTCCTCCCATCCTTATATACAACTCCTGCCTAGTGACCCGGTTTGCTTTAACTTTTATTGCATTAAGTTTCATTCATTTCATTTCTTGTAGGATTCAGCCCAGGGCCCTTCTCAATAAGGAAAGTGTCCTGACTTCTCATTTTAGTCCCCCTTCTTTCCTGGGGTTGGCACAACCTGAGCCACACAGAATTTTGAGCTCAGAGGACTCTTAGAAACTATTTAATCCAACCCTCCCATTTTACAGATAAGGAAACAGAGGCCTGAGGTCACAAAGTAGCAGAGACAGGATTTGAACCCATGTGCTGCATCTTCTAACCCACTGATCTTCCCATTGTATCAAGATGCTTTAGGGTATCATCACTTTTGGGGATTTTTCCACCTCCTGCTTCTACCTTCCCCACACTAAACCAAGGGTATAAAACTCCAGCAGCAGAAAATGATGGGTCCTTCAGAGTGTTAGTGTCTTGCCACTTCACAACCACCTTGTATGGTAGATTGATATTATTTTTCCCATTCTTCAGATGGAGAAATTGAGGCTAAGGAAAGTTAAGTGACTTATTCAAGGTCACACATTTTAAAAATCTGAGGGAGATTTGAACTCTGGTCTTCCTGACTCCAAATCCAGCACCTGGATCCCTGCTGAGCCGTTCATCCCTGCTCAGCACTTGAACTACTCAGTATATCCTGACGATCAAACTATCTCATTTACTGTTTTGTTTTGGTTTTTTTGCTGAGGCAATTGGGGTTAAGTGACTTGCCCAAGGTCACACAGCTAGTAAGTGTTAAGTGTCTGAGGCTGGCTTTGAACTCAGGTCCTCCTGACTCCAGGGCCAGTGCTTTATCCACTGCGCCATCTAGCTGCCCCTCATTTACTGTTATGATGTCAGAATCTTCCTGCCCACAGAACCCTGGAAAGAATTCATTCATGCTTGTGCAGCTTAGTAGAGAACTTGGTAATCACTTTCTCTTCCTCCTCCTCTTTCCATACTAAACCTTCTAGCCCCAGTTCCTGCTCTCCCTTTGGCACCAGCGTCCTACCACCTGAGTTCTGAAAACTGCCACATAGAGGTTATGGAGGGTAGAGCAAGTCTCCCTCAATAAGAATTTGAACAGTATTGGAAAGACTTCTATGAAATGATGTAATCAAAGGGACAACCAGAAGACTGAAGGACACAATTACTCTGACAAGAGGAAAGATGTTAGGGAGGAGGGGGGAAGGAGGGAGAAAGGGAGGGAGGAAGGAAGGAAGGAAAGAAGGAAGGAAGGATGGATGGATGGAAGGAAGGGAGGATGGATGGAAGGAAGGGAGGAAGGATGGAAGGAAGGGAGGAGGGAGGGAGATATGAAAGAAAGAAGGGATGGAGGGAAAGAGAGAGGAAGGAGGGAGAGAAAGAGGGAGGAAAGGAAGGAAGAAAAGGAAAGGAAGAAGGCTGAGAGGGAAGAAAGAAAGGAGGAAGGGAGGGAGGAAGGAGGAGAAGGAAGGAGGGAATAGAAAGGGAGGATGGAAAGGAACAAGGAAGGAGAAGGGAGGGAGGGCAGAAAAAAAGAAAGGAAAGGAAGGATACATTAAGTGCCTACTGTGTGCTAAGCACTTTATCAATAAAAATCTCACTTAATCCTCACCACAACCCTGCAAGGTAGGGTGCCTGTATTAAAGTTGAGGAAACAGGCAGATGAAGGTTAAGTGAATGGGAATTGATGGACGAGTATAATAATAATATCATATATTTATATAGTGCTTTAAGACTTGCTGAACACTTTACATATATTATCTCATTTGATCCTCATAACAGCCCAGGGAGGTCGGTGCAATTATTATTCCCATTTTTCAGATGAGATCATTGAGGCTGAGAGGTTGAATGAATTGCTCACGATCATACAGTTTCTAAGAGTTCAAGATGATACAAAATTACAAGCATGGTGATAAAAATTACAAGCATGGGATAAAAATTGGAACCCAAAACTATAAATAAAAATGTTTATTATTTAAAAAAAAAAAAAGAGTTCAAGGTGAGATTCAAAGCCAGGTCTTCTGGGCTTGAAGTCCAGTGCTTTATCAAGTTATAGCACGTTATACCTTGAAATCCATTTATCTACATATAACCAAGATCATAGATAAGAGCAGGGGACCTTGGAGACCATATAGTCTAACCACCTCATCTTACAGATGAGGAAACTGAGGCCCAAGGAGGGTGTGATGACAAAATTCAAGTTGATAGTAAACTTCAGAGACAGGATTCAAACTCAGACTCTCTCACCACAATAATCTTTTGAAGGTGCTGCATTGCCTCCTTAGTTTCAAAGCAAGTTTAACTGTTTTTATTGATAGTAATTTCATAAAACATTCAGAACAATTTCAATATTTTACATTGGAGTATAGAATGGCCTGGGAAACCAGTTCAAAAACATCTCCAGACCTTGTAGCCACAGATTTTTCACCATTTTCCAGCATTGACATGATACTTTCTCCTTTAATTTAAAAAATAAAATCACCTTAATAATGTCTGCCAAAAGAGATCAGCTCCATTACTAATATAGTCGTTCTGCTGTTCACAAACCTTCAATATTTTCCCATTGTTTCCTGCAAGATACTAAACTCTTCCGCCCAGTTTCCAAGGGTGGTCCACTTCCTTCTTATCTGTCCTTCTCCTTCTCCTTAATGCATGCCCTCTGTAATAGCACAGTGCAATACTTAACAAATGCTTGTTTCCTTCCTCCTTCTGTTCGTTTGTTTGTTTTTTTCGGGGCAATGGGGGTTAAGTGACTTGCCCAGGGTCACACAGCTAGTGAGTGTCAAGTGTCTGAGGCCTGATTTGAACTCAGGTACTCCTGAATCCAGGGCCGGTACTTTATCCACTGTGCCACCTAGCTGCCACCTAGCTGCCCCCTCCTTCCTCCTAATAGGGCCATCTCTGTTTCATCTTCGTTTGATCTCTTCCAGGAAGCTTTCCCTGATCATCCTATTCTGCTGGGTCTCCCTCAGCCTCTGTCTGTCTCTCTCTATCTGTCTCTGTCTCTGTCTGTCTGTCTCTCTGTTTCTCTATCTGTTATTTCTTCTGGAGAAGGAAGATTGGCAAATCATCTATAGCTTAGATTCTTAGAGAATTGCTTGGAATGCCAAGACGTTCAGTGACTTACCCACAATCATAGAACCAGTATATGTAAAAGGCAGAACTAGAATCCAGGTCTGACTGACTCCAAGGCCAGTACTTTTGTCTTACAAGCCTTATGCTCTCATGTCATTCTCTAATTGTTTTTCTTTTTTCTTTTTTTTCTTTTTCTTTTTTTTTTTAGTGAGGCAATTGGGGTTAAGTGACTGGCCCAGGGTCACACAGCTAGTAAGTGTTAAGTGTCTGAGGTCAGATTTGAATTCAGGTCCTCCTGACTCTAGGGCCGGTGCTCTATCCACTTCGCCACCTAGCCACCCCTCCCTAATTGTTTTTCTCTCACTCAGATAAGAAGAGAAACTTCCTGAGTCTAGGGTCTGTTCCTTCTCTATAACCACCTCTCCCCCCCCCCCCCCCCCCCCGCCGTCCCCGACCTGACCCCACCCCCAGAATGAGTACTTCCTGAGAGCCTGAGCAGAGTCTGTATCTCCTCTATCTTCCCTCAGAAACACGAGCTCCCCGAGGGGGAGGTGGGCAGGAGGCAGGGCAGTGCTGTGATCCCCCTATCCTAGAAGGGATGTTCCCTGGGAGGGAAGGACCTGGGTCTGCATCTCCTTCATCCTGACCAAAGCAGGAGCTTTCTGAAAGTCAGGTCTGGATCTGATATCCTCCCACCCAGCCACCCACAGAACCAAGCTCAAGGCTGGAAGAAAATGGTGAGCTCCTGGTCCATCATGCTGGCCGTGTTTTCTGGCATCTGCCCTTACCCTGCAATGTCCTGGTGCATCCATCCTCAGAGCCCAGGGCTCCCTCTCTGGCCTTGGGAAATCCCCCCTTGATTCTCATGGATTCTCAACACCCCTGACATATTGGGAGAATGAAAAGACATTTAGGAGGAAATCTTAAAATCGGCCCCTGCTTTTTCCCTCTGCATTAAAGAACAGCAGCGACTGTTTCAAGCTGTGGCCATGCCGGAGAGGAACAACAGGCTGAGTCAGAGTTAATTGAATTTAAAAGCTCTAAGCCCGAGCATTCGGAGAAATCACTTCACTGAGCAAGTTCTTCAGCCTGCCTCCTGCTTAATCTTCCTCCACAGAAAGCAGAATTAACCCTGCACTAAGACCTCATTAGGGAAACCCAAGACGATTACCTGGCAGGGACCACGTTGGCTAACAAAGGACATGCGTGCCAGAAGCCCAGGATGGGAGAGAACAAACCCCTGCCCTAAGCCCAACCCAGGGCGCCATGGTCTAGTGGTGGCATAAGAGGACCTGACTCAGAACACAACGGAAACAAGTCTGCCTCTGAGAGTTCCTACCCGTGGGATCTCACCAAGACCCTGTACTTCCTTGGGCCCCAGTCTTCCCATTTGGAAAGTGAGGGGCTAGATGAAGGAAGGAAATGAGCATTTATTAAGCACCTACTATGTACCAAGTAATTGATAAATATCATCTCATTTTGATCCTTGCCTTGCCTTGGAGGCAAGTGTTATTTTTAATCCTCATTTTACAGTTGAGGAAACTGAAGCAAACAGGTTAAGAGACTTGCCCAGGGTCACAAACAGCTAGTAAGTACCTGATTCTGGATTTGAACTCAGGTCTCCCTGATTCAGAAACCCCAAGCTCTATCTACTGCACTATATAGCTATCTCCATAGATGACCTCTGGGCTTCCTTCCTGCCTTAGATCTATGATCTTAGGGCAGCTAGGTGGCACAGTGGATAGAGCACCAGCCCTGGATTCAGGAGGACCTGAGTTCAAATCCAGCCTCAGGCACTTGACGCTTACTAGCTGTATGACCCTGGGCAAGTCACTTAACACCAATTGCCTCACCAAAACAAAACAAAACAAAAGATGTATGATCTTAGAGGTCAGCTAGTCCATATGACAGAAAGAAACTGAGGCTCAGAAGGATTTGTATAAGACCGAAGACAGCGAGTGGGGACTAGAGTCCTTCAAGGACTTTTAGAGGTTATCTAGTCAAATTCCCTCATTTTTCCAGATGGAGAAACTGAGAATTGGAGGGGAGAAAAGACTTGAGAATCATTACGGTGAAGTGGATAGAGCACAAGATTCAGAATCGGGAAGAGTTGGGTTCAAATCCCACTGCTGATACTAGTTCTTTGCCTGCGGGCAAGTCACATCACTGCTCTGAGGGTCAGTTTCCTCATTTGTAAAATGAACACTATCATTCAATAAGCATTTATTAAACCCCATACAATGTGCCAGGAACTGTGCTAAGCATTGAGGATATATGTGTATGTGTATGTGTATGTGTATGTGTATGTGTATGTGTATGTGTATGTGTATGTGTATGTGAATGTGTATGTGTATGCATATAGGTACAGGTATAGGTATATACATAGGTATACAAATAGGTATATACAGGTTGTCTACAGAGAAGCTAGAAGCTAACCTTAGAAGGTTGATAATAATAACTGTACACTTACTTCACAGGGTCCTTTTAAAGCTTCAAGTTAAACAGCATATGGAGAGTGCTTGGCAAACCTGATAAATGTCTTTTATTATCACTGCCCAAGGTCAGTGCAGCAGGATGGTGGAATTGGGCCCAGAGTCATTCCATTCAGCAAGCATTTATTAATCCCCTACTGCATTAGGTGCTAGAGATACACAGACAAGAATGAGAAAATCCTCCCCTCAAGGACTTTCAATCAGTCAATCAGTAAGTAAACATTTATTGATTAGCTGTAATGTCCAAGGCTAAGGAATACAAGTACAAAGAATGACTCAAGCCTACTTCTAAGGAGCTATGGTGTAATGGGGGAGATAATAAGTAGATATATTTGTATGTAAGTGTATACACACACACACACACACACATATATATTCACAAACACATACATATAAGTATATACAGAATAAATGTAAAGAATAAGTACGGGGCAGCTAGATGGCGCAGTGGATAGAGTACCGGCCCTGGAGTCAGGAGTACCTGAGTTCAAATCTGCCCTCAGACACTTAACCCTTACTAGCTGTGTGACCCTAGGCAAGTCACTTAACCCCAATTGCCTCACTAAAAAAAAAAAAAAAGAGTAAGTACAACATACTTAAGGAGGGAAAGTACTCATTGTTAAGGGGATCAGAAAAAATTTCATAGAAGATGGTGTTTTCACATTTTAATGATGATAACAATAGCTACCATTTTGTTATTCGGTCATTTTTCAGTTGTGTCTGACTCTCTGTGACCCCATTTTTCTTGGCAGAGATACTAGAGCGGTCTGCAATCTCCTGTTCCAGCTCATTTTGCAAATGAGGAAACTGAAGCAAACCAGGTTAAGTGACTGGCCCAGGGTCACACAGCTAGTGTCTGAGGCCCAATTAGAACTCATGAAGATGAGTCTTCCAGACTTCAGGCTCAGGGTTCTGTGCATGATGGCACCACCCAGCTGCCAGCTGCCATTTATGTGGCAATTAATATGTGCTGGGCATGGCCCCTTTGTGCTTCACTTTCTTCATCCATAACCTGAGGAGGTTGCGTTTGATCTCTAAGAACCTGTCCAGCTCTAAGGTCTAAGATCTTGAGTCATTTACCTGGTGGCCTTGAAGGGCACTTTCAACTCTAATCTTCTATAAACTGTGGAATGTAATCTGTCAGATTCTTGGCCCCCTACTCTGCTTGGTGATCTCATCAATACTCACCAGTTTAATTATAACCTCTATACCAATGACTCCCAGATCTGGATCTCAATCCATCTTTTCCTGAGCTCCAACCCCACATTCCCAATTGGATGAGCCTCAACCTAGATGCACCATAGGCATCTTCAACTCAACATGAACAAAACAGAATTCATTGTTTTCCCCACCCCAAGCCTCCTCCACTCCCAAACTTTCTTATTTCTCTCAAAGTTTCCACCATTCTTCCAGTCTCCCAGGTTCATAACCTTGGTTCTACTCTCAGTTTCTCACCATCTTTTGCCTTACTTATCTCATCAGTCACCAAGTCTTGCCATTTTCTACCTCCAAAACATCTCTCACAACTGACCCCTTCTCTCTACTCACACAGATATCACCTTAATTCAGGCTCTGCCCACCTCTCCCCTAGATTATTGCAATCACCTCCTAACTGGTCTCCCGCCAGTGCACCCTCTACACTGCTGCCAAACCAATGTACCTTAAGTGATGATCTGACCATATCACTCCCAACTCCAGTGGCCCCAGTGAACTTCTGGGATCAAATATAAATATAAATGCTTTTTTTTTTCACTTTAAAATCCTTCACAACCCAGTTCCAATCTGTATTTCCAGCTTCACTGGACATTTTTAGGACGTTGAGCATCAATAGACCTCACTTCTTATCCCAGTTGAGTCACAGACTCTG
The DNA here is from genome assembly GCF_019393635.1 of Dromiciops gliroides. Taxonomy (NCBI): domain Eukaryota; kingdom Metazoa; phylum Chordata; class Mammalia; order Microbiotheria; family Microbiotheriidae; genus Dromiciops; species Dromiciops gliroides. The sequence goes on along the minus strand of NC_057861.1, from coordinate 66,606,731 downwards.
TGGATTTGGTGAGTCACTCCTTTCTTTGGACCTCAGTTTCCTCAACTGTAAGATGAAAGAGTTAGAACAAAAGACCTCAAAGATCCCTTCCATTTCTATGACCCTAGCAAGATAACACAGGATAGGGGAGTGAGTGCCGGGGTTGCCTTGTTAGCGGTGTGGCCTTGGGCAGATTATAGCCTCTTTAAACTTTAGTTTTCTGCCTATAAAACTGGTGTCAGGGCTTGGAAGGCTATTGCAGGGAAAAGAACCTTTCCAGTGTCACTCAATGAGTCTTCGGCAAAGGCCCTCTAGTCCCACCCCCTTGGCCTTACAGTTATACCCTAAGGGTTTGGACACTCAGAGGAAACGTGGTATCAAAAACAACAACAGCAACAACAAAACAAACAAAGAAATAACCTTACGGGTCTATTAGAGGGAAAAGTCTCAGTTTGGGGGCCTCTGGTCTTCCTTGAGAGAGTTTGTCTGGGATCATCCAGAGAGTGTAGCCACAAGAAGGCCCAGGCATGAAGCTAAATCAGTTTTAACTTCCTTATCTTTTTTCTTTAACAAACCAGGTGATCTAGGGGCAGCTAGGTGGTATAGTGGATAGAGCATTGGCCCTGGATTCAGGAGGACCTGAGTTCAAATCTGACCTCAGACACTTGAAACTCAGGAGGACCTGAGTTCAAATTTGACCTCAGACACTAGCTGTGTGACCCTGGGCAAGTCACTTAACCCTCATTGCCCCACAAACAAACAAACAAAAACAACAACCAAAAAAACACCACCACCACCAAAACCCAAACCAGGTGATCTGAAAATATAACGTGTATATTGCTAGGAAGACAACCAAATCAATACATTAGTTTTAATCCTTGGCAGCAGAAACATATACATGATGTCTGGGGGCATTATGGAGCTAGCAAATATTCTATTAATTCACCAGGCTAGAGATTTCCCCGACAAAGATATCTGCCTCTGAAGCAAAAGGGGGAAAAAGTACTTTAATGGAAAGAACAATAGATTTGGATCCAGGAATCCTGGGTTCAAATCCCTACCTCTGACACTATTGAGCTATGAGAATCTGAGCAAATCACTTTACCCCTCTGAGCCTGTGTCCTCATTTGTAAAATGGAGATAATAATAACTCCCAGAGTAAATATGATCTATGATTATTTTATTATTGTAGTTCTCATCATTGTTTGAGCTGAAATATCTCACTCCCAGTGGGAGAGCCCATTCACTCTGTATTGGGCAGTCTGTTCTAATCTTTATGGAGTACATGAGGTGTTTGCACTCCTGGTGTGAGGTCTTGCCAAACCCTTTTCAGGGCTGTTCATCCACCTTTGGAGTCTGCCTGATTCACCCAACTCTTTTCCATGGCTCCAAGAAGATGTAGTATTGTAGCAGCCATACTCCAGTAAACCATGCTGGCAGATGGGCTATGCCAGGTTGAGGGTATCCAACAGACCTCACACCTGTTGGTGAGTGAAGGGGGTGTCTATTCCCAGCATGGGAAGGCTTCCCCCAGTGGAACGGGCAGATGAGAACAATTTGTTCCAACAGCCATGAAGGTGGCTGAGGCAGACACTGTGGAACTCTAGGACATTGGTCAGATATCAAAGACACCAAGGTCATTCACTTTATCCCAGGCCATCACCAGTCATCCTAACTTTTGTCTTGTCATGGGACTTTGATGACTCAAGAAGAGTGAGGATGATGACTTTGCTGCTCCCCAATTCCAGGCTCACCGACTATCTATCCTTTTCTATCCAAGAGGCTGATTTTGTCCAGCCCCTCCTTCCTTTTCTGGGTCCCAGATCTCTCAAGAATTCAACATTTATTCAGGGAAATTAAAAAAAAAAACCAAGCAAACACACAATCCTCTCTTCTTTAAGAGGCTGGGTCACTTGGCTCCATCCTCTCCCAGGGCCATATCATTGAGGAGCCCTGCCATTGCCTCCTATGGACACATCATGGGCTGCAGGGGTGAGAGCACAGGTGACTGACTGCTGTCATTGGCTACTCTGACAGAGGAAGCATGTAGATGAAGAGATTTTCCCTTTCCTAGCCCCCTCCCAGTCCAGGACTCTGATTTGAATTACTCTATTATGGTCCGCTCTCTTCATTCCCATCTTATCTTTCCCCACTCTGCCTCCACCTCACCCCACCTGATACTGAAGACTCCAATTTTAAAGCCCAGAATGAAGCAAATGTTTCTGATACTCAACAAACCGAGTCAACATCCTGGTACAGTAGGGAAAATGCCAGAGTCGGATCTGGGTTTGCATATGAGCTCTGCCATTTACCTGCTGTGTGATCAATCAAGTCACTCAACCCCTCTTAGCCTCAGTTTCCTCATTTGTAAAATAAGGGGGTGGGACTAGATAGCCCCTGAGATAGTGATGTTCTTAAAAGTAAATGTTTAGGGGCAGCTAGATGGCGCAGTGGTTAAAGCACCAGCCCTGGATTCAGGAGTACCTGAGTTCAAATCCAGCCTCAGACACTTGACACTTACTAGCTGTGTGACCCTGGGCAAGTCACTTAACCCCCATTGCCTGCAAAAAAAAAAGTAAATGTTTAACAATTGGCTCTCAAATAATACATGCATACATAGAAAGATATACATATATACATATGTATACACACATACACTACAACACACAAGGTTTATGGACATTTTTCCCATCACTTTCTTCTTCTTCTTCTTCTTCTTCTTCTTCTTCTTCTTCTTCTTCTTCTTCTCCTCCTCCTCCTCCTCCTCCTCCTCCTCCTCTTTCTTCTTGTTCTTGTTCTTGTTCTTGTGCTTGTGCTTGTGCTTGTGTTTGTTCTTATTCTCTTCCTCCTCCTTCTCCTCCTCCTATTCCTCCTCTTCCTCTTCTTTCTCCTTCTTCTGGGAGGCAATAGGGTTAAGTGACTTGACCAGGGTCACACAGCTAGTAAGCTGCTGAGGTTCCATCACTTTCTTATGTCTAGACAATCAACCAAACAATAAATCCAGCCCTGATTTGTAGTGTTTGCTGATTTCTGAGGTATAAATATTCACACTACAAATTTAATCACCAGTTCTTCCCAGTCTGTTCAAGCTGTCCCCTGCTTTCAAGTTTCTTCTGCTTCTGAATCTGTGAGCCTATGATCCACAATGACCTCATAATAAAAAAAATAATAAATAGGGCAAGGAGATTCCCTTAACCCTCTCATAGAGGTGACGATGAACACGTCCACATCTTCCACCTCCAAAAGACAGTGAAATCAAAGTGGTCAGGCTCCCCCACCAAGCCTCCACAGCTGACCTCTAAGGACCCTTCCAGCTTGAAACCCTGCATTTCTACAGTGATTCCTCACACTTACATAGTGTTTTACAGCTAATGGAGAGCTGAAAGAGTCCTGCGAAGCAAGGAGTTCTATCCATTTCACAGAGGAGGTCCATAGAAGGGAGCGATTTATCCAAGGTCACACAAAGTCAGCAGCAGGACCAAGGCTTGAACCTACGTTTCCTGACTGCTGCTAGTCCAAGGCTTGCAACCCCTTGATGTTAGGAAGTGCCTAAAAGGGGCTGGTCTCATGAGACGGAGTGGATGAGAGGCAGCACAGGAAGTTGCAGAAGCCATCACTTTTCAGGGGTGAAGGAAGTTCCCAGGCTCCCCCACAGGGAGGGCAGTGGGAGAGGGAGGGAGGGAGACCTGGCCCCTGCCAATAAGCTGCCCCCTCTTCTCTGCTTGGCCTCCCAGCTGGGGATGCTGAGTTTTCCCTAGATGACATTTGGAATCTTTTCATAGTTGTCACATTTGCATAAATTTGCATAACTTATGGTAATCACATTATTGTTGTGTGTGTTTTTTCTAAAACACTTTGACTTGTTGGAGCCTTTTAATAGGCAGGTCCCAAAGTCTGTTTCCCTAAACCCAGGCCTCAAGACCACCCACCCAGGGAAATCAATCAACAAACCTTAACCGGACAGGACATTTACTTTGCACTGGACATTGTCCTGGACACTGGGGGAAGCAGAAATAAAAGAGCCCTGCACCCCATGTCCATTGGTCATCTTTAGAAAATCATAGAATTATGGAAACCATAGAATGTCTGAGCTGGGAGGGCCCTCGGAACATGGAATGCCCAAACTGGGAAGGTCCTTAGAACCCAAAATGTCAGAGCTGGAAAAGCCCTTAGAACATAGAATGTTGGAGCTAGGAGAAGCCTTAGAACCCAGAATGTCAGAGATGGGAGAGGCCTTAGAACACAGAAAACAGAATGCCCAAACTGGGAAGGTCCTGAGAACACATGATGTCAGAACTGAGAAAGCCCTCAGAACCCAAAATGTCAGAGCTAGAAAAACCCTTAGAACCCAGAATGTCAGAGATGGGAGGGACCTTAGAGATTACTTAGCCCAACTGTCTAGTTGTACAGATGAATAAACTGAGCCACACACACTCTAGGAGAAGGATCAGACACAGAAATGATTCCTATTCAAAGGAGAAATGAGTCAATCTGTCATCAGTGTGGCCTGGGGCAGTCAGTGAAGCCTTATTTAGAAGAAGTGGGAGCTTGAGCTGGACCTTGAAGAGTGGAAGAGGAGTAAAGATAGGGGAATGGGAGAAGAGAGTACCCATGCAGTAGAAGAGAGGCAGGAATAATCAGGGTATATCCGAAGAGGGGGAGATGGGCCCGGCTAGAGAGAATGGAGCAGACAGGAGTAGGTCATTATGGAAAGCCTCAAAGGTCAGGTCAGTGAGGTTGCATTTGATCATAGGGAGCTATGGAAAATTCTTGAGCTCCAGGAGTAGAGTTGAGAAGATGGGTCTGGAGGCCTGTGCAGACAGGACATAAGGGAGACAGACTAGAGGATGGAAGGCTAGTGGGAAGGGCCTACTCACAGGGCCCTTCCTCCTGCCAGTCAGCATCACAAAAGATACCAGACTTCCCTTGTCTCCATCAGGGAAGATTGGGGCTATCCGGGCCCTAGAGGGCTCACACACACACACACACACACACACACACACACACACACACACACACACACACACACATTATCTCTCAGCTACTACGTCTTTCTCAGTTCCTTCCATTGTCTCTATGTTGTCTCTCTCAATGTCTTTCTATCTGTTTCTCTCCCTTTCTTACTCTGCTCCTTTCTCTGGACTTCTTCTGTCTTTCTTCTCTCTACCTTCTCCTGCTCTGTCTCTCCTTCCCTTTCTCCCTTCCTGTGTCCTGAGTCACTTTCTCTGGGTCTCCCCTGTCCTTCTTGCTGTTCTCTGAGCGCCCCTCCCATCTTCTCTGTCTCTGTCTCTGTCTCTGTCTCTGTCTCTGTCTCTCTCTAGATCTGTGAGTGCTTCACTAAGGTGTGTATGAGGGTCTCTTAGCTGTGTGAGAACAGCTAAGAGTTGGGGGCAGGGTGCATGGGGATCATGGAGGCCAGAAGACTCACCAGAAAGATGAGGGCTGCTGAATGGTCCTGTCACTCCCCACACACACACACAGAGCCAGTCCCTCTTGTCCTTCTCAAAGAGCTCCCGATCAGCCCATGGCGGTGACATTTGTGAGACATTCGATTTAAACATTCCCAATAAAGAAAAACGATCCCTTCTGACTTATTGAATCATAAAAATTTAGAGCTGGCAAGGACCTTAGGACAAAGCTGGGCTGAGCTGAAAGGGCCTTGAGAGCCCATTTGGTCCAACCCCCTTATTTTACAAATGAAGAAACTGAGGCTGAAAGAAGGGAAGTGACCTTCCTGAGGCCACACAGCCAGTTAGTGAGTTAGCAGAGGGAGAATTTGAACCCAGGAACCTCTAACTACAGTTCAGTCCTATTTCCTTTCTGCTGTGCTTTATGATTCATATCACTGGCAGCGCAGGGAGATGAACCATCAAAACGCTGTGGGCAGCCTGAGTGCGGGTTAGGCAAATGCATTACCCTAATAATACAGGAAGACAGGCCACACTCCTAAAAAGGGCAAGATAAATACCGTACCAGGACACTGCGGAATAGACGGTTTGATCACCTAGAATTGCTGGGTGCCTATTTACTTTCAATTTAGATTTCCGGAAAGCGACACTTGCCACTTTTTATGTATGAAAGAGAATGACTTGAATTGGAAAAATGACCTTATTTCTCCATCAGGTAGAGAAGGAGCCACAATTTCCCTGGGAAATGATCACCAATCTGCGTTTCATCAAGGCTCACTTGTGCTCTGTCTGCTCCTCTGGAACAGGACAAGGAACAAGCAGGCCCCCACACCCTCATCATTGAGGGCCTGGAGTCCTGCCAGGCCCCCTGGGCAGAGCAGAGATTTCAGAACCCAGAGAAGGTAGAGACCAAACCTCCTACTGCCAAGAGGCCTGTAGTAGGTCCTGTCCCTTTCCATCCTGCTCACAGGGCCCTTCCTCCTGCCAGTCAGCATCACAAAAGATACCAGACTTCCCTTGTCTCCATCAGGGAAGATTGGGGCTATCCGGGCCCTAGAGGACTCTCTCTCTCTCTCACACACACACACACACACACACACACACACACACATACTCCCATGCCAGGGCTGTATTAAAAAGCTGGGAGGTCTTACACTCCCACCATCCATAGCTTTCAGGAAGGCAGGGTCACCTCCATGTCCCGAGGAGGACATTAGCAGTGAGGCTGCCCCAGGGAACTTCCTCAAATTGAGTTTTTAATCTTTTTTATTATAAACTTAGGCAAAAACTTCCCAATATACAAAAGAAAGCCCCCAAAGGGATTACAGATGAACCCATGAACTTCCATTATATAAAATTTGTGTTTTTTAAAAGTATATGTGGGAAGCTAGGTGACACAGTGGGTAGAGCACTAGCCCTGGATTCAGGAGAAGCTGAGTTCAAATCTGGCCTCATGACACTTGACACTAGCTGTGTGCCCCTGGGCAACTCACTTAACTCCAATTGCCTCACCAAAAAAAAAAGTATATGCTAGGGGACAGTCACCAAGGTGATTTGCCTCCAGCCATATTTCTCGCTCCTAATAAAACTATTTTTATTTTTTTTAAAAGTATAGGCTAAATTGAACAGAGTAGTAACAATAATAGCTAACATTTATGTAGCACTTAAAAGTTTGCAAAGCGCTTTATGTATGTTATCTCATTCGGCCACCACGTTAGCCCTGTGAGGAAGGTGATCTTATTATACCTATTTACAGATGAGGAAACTGATGTTAACATAGAGTTAAGTGACTTGTCCATGGCCACAGGGCTAGTAAGTGGCAAGATTTAAACTGAGATCTGTCTGACTCCAATTCCAGTGCTCAATCTACTATACCACCTGCTGCCTGCAACAATAAATGTTCTATTTGTGAGTCCTTCTGAACTTCTTTATGTTTTCTTTGTTGTTGTTGTTGTTTTAAATCACTACTCTTTTAATTTTTAAACATCTTTATCACATCCTATTAATTTATGCAGTGGTATGCTGGCAAATGTGCAACAACCAGCTCTCTAGGGGGAAAATGTGCCCACAACACACTTTTAAGTTTAACAGGCATCTTGAACATTTTCTCCCTCACTTCCTTCAGCTTAGACAATCAACAAGACAATAAATCAAGCCCTGATGTGTAGTGGTTGCTGATTTGCAACTGATTTTCTTTTTTTTCCTTTCTTTCTTTTTTTTTGGGGGGGGGGCAATGAGGGTTAAGTGACTTGCTCAGGGTCACACAGATAATAAGTGTCAAGTGTCTGAGTTTGAACTCAGGTACTCCTGATTCCAGGGTGGGTGCTTTATCCACTGCGCCATCTAGCTGCCCCCTGCAACTGATTTTCACACTGAAAATTTAACAATCGACTCTCACAAGCCAATATGAGCTGCCTCCAGCCCAGCCCTGAATTTATGCCACCATCACTCTCTGAATAAAAGTCCTCCCTTCTGAAAAATAACCACAGCCTAGAGAAATAGATCAACACAAGAACATGTCTGGAAAGTCAGGTCCCATCCTGTGCCCTGTGTCCGTCCATTCCCTCTCTACTGAGAGGTAGAAGACATCCTCTCTCATCAGCCCTTCTGCAGTCATGAGTGCTCACTGTTTAGGATCACAGGGTTAAATCTAGAAGAAAGCTTAGAGAAAATCCTCTAGAGAAAACTAGACCCAGGGAAAGGAGGTGATTGGCCCAAGGTTACACAGGCAGGAAGTAGCAGAGCTAGGATTCGAACCCAGGTCCTCTGACTCTATGCCTGATGCTCTCTCCACCATCATGGTGTCCATTCCATTCCCCTGCTACCCATCAAGGCCAAGGGTCTCTGTCTGGAATTCTAGACCCTCTTTAATTTGGCTCAATCAACATTCTCTTCCCTCTCCTTCCCATCAGGATGTTCTCTGTTCCCTGTCTATGGAAACTCATTCTTTTTTTTTTTTTTTTTTTTTGCAGGGCAATGGGGGTTAAGTGACTTGCCCAGGGTCACACAGCTAGTAAGTGTTAAGTGTCTGAGGCTGGATTTGAACTCGGGTACTCCTGAATCCAGGGCCAGCGCTTTAACCACTGCGCCATCTAGCTGCCCCCTGGAAACTCATTCTTACTAGTTTAGGGACCAAGACACCCTCAGCACTGCCTTGTTCTTTTGGGCCCACAAGTTGAGAAGCATTTATTAAGTTGCCTGCCGAGTCACAGAACCAGTGTCAGAGTCGCGATTTTAAACCAGGACCTTGGACTCCAAGTCGGGAATTCTTTTCCACTCTCCAGTTGTTGCTCAGTCATTTTTCAGTCATGTCTGACTCTTTGTGACTCCATTGGGAATTTTCTTGGCAAAGCTACTAGAGGGGTTTGATATTTCCTTCTCCAGATCATTTTACAGGTGAGGAAACTGAGGTAAACAAGGTTAAGTGACTTGCCAAAGGGTCACAAAGCTAATAGGGGTCAAGTGTCTGAGACTGGATTTGAACTCAGGTCCTCCTGAATCCAGGGCCAGTGCTTTATCCACTGTGCCAACCTAACTGTCCCCTCACTCCCCAGTATTCTCAAGTATTTCAGAACCTTACTGTCACATGCTGAAAGCTATGGTGGCCAATGACTTATCCTTCTTTATCATTTGTTCTCAGACTTTGTTTCTTATTAGTATCTGTTCCCTCATGTGGTTTGTGCTGGGGGCTACTGGGACAGTGAAAAGACCCCTACCTGGGTTCAAATTCTACCTCTGATACTTACTATCTGTGTGACCTTAAAGAAGTTACAACCTCTCTGGGACTTCCTGTCAAATGAGGAGCTTGACCTAGCTGATGGCCTCTGAATCTCCTTCCAGCTATAAGACTATGATTCCATAAAAAGATTCAAGCTTCATTAGGTTCATTCAGTTCATGCAGAAGACACCATGAGAAAAGAAAGGACAGCAAGACCCTACAGTGCATGGATCCTAAGTTACCTTGGCCAAAGTTTTTCCCTATGAGTATATCTCACTACCGTATGTGGGGTATGGAGTGTTCAAGGAGGGCTAGCACCTCTGGTGTGATGGCTTGCCTTGGCAAGCCCTTTTCAAGTCTGCTTACCCATTTTTGACACCCACCTTGCTCTCAGCTCTCCCCTGTGACTCCAAGAAGCTATAGCCTGGCAGCTGTCACACCCCAATAAGTTGTCTTGGCAGATGGGCTAAACCAGGTTGAGGGTAACTGATGGTCCTCAAACTCATCAGTGAGTTAGAGGGGTGTCTGCCCCAAGCACGTGAAGATTTTCCCCAGTAGAATGGGAGGATTAGAACAATTTGTTCGACAGCCATGAATGTGACTGAAGCAGGCAATGTGAAGTGCTTAGAGCTTGGCCAGGCATCGAAGACACCAAGGTGATCCACCACATGCAGAACCACTGCCAGTTTTTTTACTTTTTTCCTGCCACTGGACCTCAATGATTAGAAGAGAGAGGCTGAGGACTTTGTGCAACTCTGTCTCACTTAAATCCAATTCACTTACGAATCAAGACATCACCTTTGATGTCACTGATCCTCTTCAAAAACTAAAGAAAAACAACACCTACATACATTATGTATGTGTCCATTCTCCCTACTGATGCTGTGTATGTTTGTGAGTCAGTTTATGGCTTGAATTTTGAAGCTATTATTCTTTCTGTCTTAGCAAATTCCTTGAGCTAATTGAATAAATTGCTTTGAGATCATTGTGCATACTGCCTTTGAAATATAAACACAGGGGAAGCTAGGTGGTGCAGTGGATAGAGCACTGGCCCTGGATTCAGGAGTACCTGAATTCAAATCCAGCCTCAGATACTTGACACTTACTAGCTGTGTGACCTTGGGCAAGTCACTTAACCCTCATTGCCCAACCAAAAAAAAAAAAGAAAAAATATAAACACAACAATGGGGGCTCTTGAATTATATGTAGTTTTAGTAGTGTGGACCCACAGGTTACTTCTGTAACTGGGGTAGTTGTGTAATTTGAGGACTGAGGACACTAGGAGATGGAGGAATAAGGAAAGATTTCATGTAGAAAGTGATGCTTCACTTAAATGTTGAGGGTAAAAGGAATTCTAAGAGACAGATGTGAGGAAAGAGTACATTGCAGGCATGCAAGATAGCCAGTGCAAATGTTTGGAGATGAGAAAAGGAGTGTTGTAGTTGAGACACAACAAGAAGGCCAATGTGACCAGATGATAGAATGAGGGAAGGCGAGTAATATATAATGAGGCTGGAAAGCTAAGTTGGAGCCATTTTGAAATAGGCTTTAAATCCAAAATAGAAGAGTTTTTATTTTACCCTAAAGACTACCAGGTGTCACTGGAGTTTATTAAGTAGAGGAGTGATGTGATCAGACCTGTGTTTAGAAAAGTCACCTTAGCAGGCATGTCAAGAGGTGAGAGATTAGAGACAGGCAGATCGATTGGGAGGTTGTTGCAATAATCTAGTCAAGAGGTGATGAAGATCTGAGTAAAGTCAGTGGGTATGCGAGTAGAGGAAAGGATTTGAGTGCAAAAGAAACATTGAAGGAAAAAACAATATTTGGAAATTGATTGGGTATGTGAGGTGACTGAGACTGAGCGGTCAAGCATAAAACCAAGGTTGTAAGCCTGGGGACTGGAGGGTTTGTTGGTACCTTTGACAGAAATGGGAAGGTTCAGAAAAGGGGTGTTTGAGAAGAGACAATGAGTTCTGTTTTAGACATGTTGAGTTTGAGATGTCTCTAGGACATCGTTTGAAATGTCCAGTAGGCAGTTGTTGGTGTGATTTGGGAATCATCAGCATAGAGATGATAATTAAACCCATGGGCACTGGTGAAGTCATCAAGTGTGAGAATATCAGAGAGAAAAGAGCCCAGAACCAACCCACAGTTAGGGGAAGTGATACAATAATTGACCAGCAAAAAAAAAAAAAAAAGGCTAAGGAAGATTGGTCTGACAGAGATTGTAGGAGGAAAACCAAGAGACAGAGTATCATGAAAACCCAGAGAAGGGAGTATTCAGGAGGAAAAGGTGATTAACAATGTCAAATACTACAATGAAGTCAAGAAGGATGAGGACTGAGAAAAGGGCATCTGATCTGGCAATTAAAAGATCATTAGTAACTGACAGGAGTCGGTTACTCTCTTCAGAGTTGACTTTGATAGGGGGAGAGTAGAAGGATCACTGAAAGAAAAAAGAAGTACCTGAAATAAGAAATAAACCCAGAAAGAAAGGTTGGGGGGCCACAGACCAACTCCACCAGCATTATAGTTTCAAGAAATGGCAGCACCAGTACTATCATCAAATACTTGATATCTCTGGGAAATTTGTGAAGGCTCCAGATCTGGGTCAGTTTTGCAAGACAAATTACACCCTCCTTGTATTCCACCCACCTTTCTATTTCCCTGAACCAACTGAAGAAACCAAGCCTGCTTGGTCCTCTGAGTTTAGACCCAATATTTCTCTTTCCTAAGTAACATTCTATTTTATCTTTCCCCTCCCCCCACTTTTTGGGTATGATTTCATCTTCAGCCTCAACTCTGGGTGTTGAAATTCCCTCTGAGAATACACATTGGCAACTGGTCTGCCCACAGCTAGATAGCACAATGGATAGAGCACCAGACCTGGAGTCAGGAAACTCATCTTCCTGAGTTCAAATCTTACCTTAGACACTTACTAGTTATATAACCCTAGGCAAGTCACCTTACCTTGTTTTTTCCTCAGTTTCCTCATCTGTAAAGTGAACTAGAGAAGGAAATGGCAAATGACTCCAGTATCTTTGCCAAGAAAACCCCACAGTCAGACACGATTGAAAAATGACCTAACAGGGGCAGCTAGGTGGCACAGTGGATAGAGCACTGGCCATGGAGTCAGGAGGACCTGAGTTCAAATCTGGCCTCATACACTTAACACTTACTAGCTGTGTGACCCAGGGCAAGTCACTTAATCCCAATTGCCTCGCCAAAAAAAAGAAAAATGATCTAACAACAACATACAATCACATATCTAGTGTATGTCAGAGACAGAATTCAAACCTGGGTCTTCTTGACTCTATCAATATGCAGCCTCTCAGATTTCCTTTACTACCATTCTTAATTATTATTTCCCACTTATTAGTGTTCCTCCTACCCAGAAAAATACCTTGCATTGATTTTATATTTATTATACTTGCATAGTGAATAGAGTAAAGCTGGAGTCAGGAAAACTTTAGTTTAAATCCTAAGACACTTACTAATTGAGTGACTCTGGTCAAGTCACTTAAGCTCTCAGCCTCAGTTTCCTCATCCGTCAAATGTAAATAATAGTAGCACCTACTTTACAGGGTTGTTGTAAGGATCAAGTAAGATAGTATACAATATATATACTATATAATGTATATAATAAATAATAAATATGCCATATACATAATATATAACACTTTACAAACATTACAACTCGCTGTATTAGCTATTATTATTAACAAATTAATAATAATAATAATAATAATTAATAACAAGGAGTGAACCTGTGAGGAGTGAACCTGTGGTTTCATTTATTTACACTGTTCTGGGCAAGGAAACTCCTTCCAAAAATTCAGGTCACTACCACTTCTGCAATTTATATTCTTAGAGATTTGCCCAGAGCACTGAGAGATGAAGGGGTTTACTCAGGGTCACACAGCTAGCATGGGAGGGAGGTAAGATTTGAACCAAAATCTTCTTGGCTCCAAGGCCAGCTCTCTCTCTCTACTATGCAATGCTGCCTCATCACCGCCATCACCACCACCATCACCACCATAACAATAATAGCATTATCTGCATATCTTTCCCCACCTCCAGCTGCTTGAAAACAAGGGCTATTTCATTTCTGTCTTTTAGCCCCAACACCCAGCCCAGGCCCTGGTACATTGCGGATGCTTAACAAAGGCTTATGGAATTGAAGTATTCTTATAGGAATGAGACGAATTGGCACTTTCTCCTCCTGAACAAATAGTTCGGTCCAACTTCCACTCTTTAAAATCTGTTAAAGTGACCAGTACCAAAGAGCTTCTGCTTGGGAGTGGCCACACCCAGTAGAATGACTGGGCTTTTGGGGTCACGAGAAGGAGACGGCAGAAGGGCAATGGCAGGCATTGAGAGGGACCCTAGGGAGCCCTTGGGGAAGGGGGAGGGGAGGGGAAAATCCATCAGACAGAACAGTCTGAGAACTGCTAAATCGAATATCCCACCCTCATCGCTTCCCAACTCGGCTCGTGTTTCTTTCCCACCACAATTACTTTGGCAAGCTCCCCGTAAGCCACCTCAGGCCCTTTACCCTTGACAAAAGATCCCTTTCATCTGAAGGTCTGGGGGCCACAAAAGGCTGAACAGCCCAACTGCTTCCTTGTAGGAAGCGAGTCTGAACAGAGCATCATCCTGTCAAGCTACCTTCTAAGCAGCACCCCCCCCCCCAGGCATGGATAGCTCCTTTCCTTTGGAGTTCAAAGCGCCTGGAGAACTGGAGGAGAACCCACCTCAGTGTCAGAGCCTCTGAGAAAAATAAGAAACATAAAGATTCCAGAGGAGTGTGGAATGATCCAGGTGAAGTGAAGCCAAGTTAAATCAGGCCAAACCAGGACAGTAGATGCAGTGACAACAGCTATGTGTGAAAAGAAAAGAAAAAAAAGCCAAAGGTAGCAGAATTCCTGCTCACTCAGAAGGGACGCAGAGCAAATATTTTTGTTTGTTTGTTTGATGTCTGTTAATATGCTTGGTTCTACTTTGTTAGATGCTAAGGGCTTATGTAAGATTGTATGCCCTCTTCTGAATGTTTATTTGATTGCTTTTGTTAATGGTTATTACATTTATTAAATTCAGTAAATGGCTGAGAAGAAGCATGGCATAGTGGATAGAGAGATGGCCTCAAAATCAGGAAACTCTGGGTTCAAGTCATGCTTTTGATACCTGTTGACTGTGTGATACTGGGTAAGACAAAGTTCCCTCAGCTATCTCTAAGACTATAGGTCACAGAGAAGGGACGGACCTGCATTGATAGAGTTCCCTGACCAAGGAGTTTTCTATACCAGTGAAATCATAGCTAGCTGGGCCACTCATTATATAAAATGCTAGACCCAAGTTCAAATCTAGTCTCAGATATTTACTAGCTTTGTGACACTGAGCAAATCACTTATCTTCTTCTTGCCTCAGTTTCCTCAACTGTAAAATGTGGTTAATGATAGAACCTACTTCTCAGGGTTGTTGTGAGGATCAAGTGAGATAATAGTTATCAAATGCTAAGGACAGTGCTTGGCACACAGTAGGCACTTAAATGCTCGTTCTTTTCCTTATCCTATTAAATGATTATTAGGACTATGGATGGGTACTGGACCTGTGGTTTCATGAGTATAGGGAATCCTGGTGAGGTAACTCCCTCTACCAATGTAGGTCAGGACTTTCTCTGTCACTTATAATCTTAAAGAGTTTCTTAGGGCATTGAAATGATTTGCCAAGGGTCACACAGCCAGTTTATGACAAAGGCAAAGGCAGTTTTGTTTAATATCAGTGAATCAATAAACATTTATTAAGCACCCACTTTGTGCCAGACATTGTGCTAATCTGTTTTCTAGGTCAATTGCTTTTAATGGTATGTAGCTTCAATTTTCTTGTTTTATTCAATACTTTGGTTTTGTTTTTAACATCAATTGTTGTATCATGGAATTGTAGTTTACTATTTATCTCTTTTTCGTTTGTTTTGCAGGGCAATTGGGGTTAAGTGACTTGCCCAGGTCACACAGCTAGTAAGTGTCAAGTGTCTGAGGCCAGATTTGAACTCAGGTCCTCCTGAATCCAGGGCCAGTGATTTATCCACTGTGCCACCTAGCTGCCCTACTATTTATCTCATTCTACTTTTTGAGGAGTTCAAATTTTTTTAGAGACAATCAAGATTAAGTGACTTGCCCAGAGTCACACAGCTAGTAAGTATCTAAGGATAGATTTGAACTCAGGTCCTCCTGACTCCAAGGCTGGTGCTCTAGCCACTGTGCTGCCTAGCTGCCCCTAGTTCAATTCTTATACAAGGAAGGAGAATGCACTAAAGTGGGTACAGGCTATTGCAATAGTCCACACCTAAAGAAAGAGATAAGATCTATGTCCTCCTGCATTTATCAGGTAAGAACACATCACTTCATGAACAAACTTCACGGAGTAAATGAAGCCTGGACACCTCCCTGGATTCAACAGGAAGGTTCTTCTGATTGGATAAAACATTCAAGCTACTTGGAATTAGAGGCTCATGTGCCCAGCAGTGCAGAGGAGAGAGCATTCCAGTTAAACTCCCGATCCCCTCAGCTTCCTCCACCCTCTCCATTTTGGCCAGAGAAGGACCCTACAGTCTTCAAAGAATCAATAGGATTTTGAACTTCCCATCCTCCCATCAGCATCCTAGCAAGTGTTCCCAAGACAACAGTGACTGGCACCAGGGAGACAAGGACAGATCAGATATGATGATGAAAGAGCCCAGCAGACCACACAACCCCCATACCTAGGAAAATATTTTGGGGGTCCTGGAAAAAGAACTTCTAGGAACTGTGCTAACCCTTTGTCACATGTGCCCTCTAAACTCGAGTTCACTTTATCCTGGACTCTATATACTTGCAGGAAGAGTATATCACAGACTTTTGGGAGATGTTTAGTGCCAATGGATCTTACTATACCGCCTCAGTAAACATTCCTTTCTAAAAGCTAATTCAACTTGTTAAGACTGCCTGCCTATTTGATATCACCTAATAATCATGATAGGAAATACCCTAGTTGGGGGTGGGACTTGTGACACTAGAAAGACAACCTCTAACCTCTCAAAACTACCTCTATACTTTGTGGGGACAAGTAGCTGAGTTCTGAGGACCTGACTTGCCAGGATGAATGGGGTTTGGGAAAGTAGCTTCAGAGTCCATATGGGCTTGTTGTTGTTGTTCAGTTGAGTCCAACTCTGTGTGGCCCCTTTCTTAGCAAAGACACTTGCCATTTCTTTCTCCAGTGTGCTCCCATTTTACAGATGAGGAACTGGGCTACAGTTTCCACCATATGTCCTAAAGTATTAATTATCTTCACCATTGTTTCCCTTCCCTTCCCTTCTTTTCCCTTCACCTTCTGTTACCATAGCTGTCATTTCCTTTAGCATTCCATTTTTATTTGTCATTTCATTTCTTCTAGGCACTCTTGTAGTCTTTGTAGCCAAGTTATTCTTTTCTCTGAGGCTCTACTTGCAGCCTCATGGGACCATAGGGTGACTCTATCCTTTTGGGTTTAACACACTTCTCTCAATCCATAATATTTCTTGACTCTACCTGGAATTTTCTTCTGTTTACTCATATCTCCATCCTCAGTTTCCAGATTGGGGGTTTGGCTTGGTTGCCACTCTGCTCCCTCCCATTCTCTGGGACGGTGTTAGACCCCCCACCTTTGGTATTAATTCTTAGATTTTTGTCACATTCTCCAAGGTGTATGTTGGAGGTTTGGCTCCTATCTCTGTCTCCTTCTCTTTGGACAGTTCTAAACCCAGAGTTGGCTCCATCCCTTGCTGTGAGGCTGATAGGCCCCAGCCAGATGTTGTGGATTGTGCTGGCTATAGGCCTCCTGTAATTCTGCGCTTTGCTTCCCGGGTACCTATGTTCCTTCTGTGGCTCAGACATGGGCTGCCTGGGTTTTGTACTGTCTGAGTTTGGGCACTCCACTGGCTGGGTGCTGGTTTGGTCCTTTCTCTGGGCACTGGTTTGACCATGCCCTGTGACTGGACCACATGCATGCTTTGCCTTTCACCTGTCCTGGCTTGTCTCTGTTCGGGGCTTATGTGGGATTCTGGCAGTCTTTTCTGTGCAGTCCTGGAGGAGTTTATAGCTGTTTCTCTTTGGTTGCCTTTATCATTGTTCCTTCTGGTGCATTTTGAGAGCCTTGCTGGGGTATTTGCAGGGACTCTGGGCTCCTCTGTGTCCTAAAACCCCGCCATCTTCCCATAATTTGCCAGCTCTCTATCTGCCGTGAATTTATTAAACTAAATTTATAATTTAAAAAAATTGAAGCGTCATAGCCAGACGCTTAAACTCCTTAGGCTTCAGTTTCCTGATCTGTGGAATGAGGGGTTGGACAAAATGGTCCCGTAGGACCCTTCTATCCTGTGTCCTATGGTTCTACGTTACGGTCGGATTTGAAGTCTGGAAGCCACTGCTAGAGCCATCAGCATTCCGTGGGCCCAGAGCCATGAAGATTTTCACCAGAGGCAAGAATGATTAGGATAGCAGCAGAGGACAATCTGAACACAGGGGCAGTCAATGAAGGAGAGAGGGTGGTCTGAACCTCACCCCCAAAAAAGTTGGGGAAATGGGAAGGCACCATGGGAAAGATACAGAGACAGCGGGACCCAGGGGGAAATGGGGAGGAGCAGGCGTAGGCCAACAAGGGAAAGACCTCCACCTGGATTCGGGAGATGACCGTCATCATGGAAAAGAAGCGCAGTCCCCCACAGAGGAAGCACGTTCTCCCACCCCCACCCTGCCACCAGCAGCCGAGTCAGTGCCCCTGAAACAAAGCCCCATTTTGCCCTGTGCTAAATAAAGCAAGTCAACAAGCATGTTTTCAAGTGCTTACTATGTGCCGGGCATTATGCTAAGAGCTGGGGGTACAAAGAATGGCAAAAACCTGGTCTATTCTCAAGGAACTTACAGGGTCATGTAGGAGACAGCATGCAAACAGCTTTGTACATATAAGATATATACCATGTAAATGGGAAGTCATTGCAGAGGCAAGGCACTAGGAACTGGGGGAAGAGGCTCAGGAGGCCAGAAAAGGCCTTCCCTGGAGAAGGTGGTATTTGAGCCAAGTTTTGAAGGAAGCCCGAGAAGTCAGGAGGTGGATGTGTGGAGGGAGAGAATGCGATGCATGGTGGACAGTCAGGAGATAGAATGGTATGTGTGATGAACTACAAGGAGGTCAGCGTACCTGGGCTACAGGATACACAGAAGGGATTAAAGTATAAGGAGATTGGAAAGATAGGAAGGGGCCAGGTTGTGAAGGGCTTTAAAAGCCAAGC
Source organism: Dromiciops gliroides (assembly GCF_019393635.1). Taxonomy (NCBI): domain Eukaryota; kingdom Metazoa; phylum Chordata; class Mammalia; order Microbiotheria; family Microbiotheriidae; genus Dromiciops; species Dromiciops gliroides. The sequence goes on along the minus strand of NC_057861.1, from coordinate 66,588,322 downwards.
AAGTGGGGCAGCTAGGTGGTGCAGTGGATAGAGCACCAGCCCTGGATTCAGGACCTGAGTTCTTATCCAGCCTCAAACACTTGACCCTTACTAGCTGTGTGACCCTGGGCAAGTCACTTAACCCCAATTGCCTCACAGAAAAAAACACAAAACCAACAAGCAAGGACTTCCTATTTGATCCTGGAGGTAACAGGGAGTCCCCTGGAGTTGAGCACACTGGTCTTAAAGTTGGAAGACTGGGACTGAATCTTAACTCCAAGTTTACTAGGTGTGTGACCCAGGGTGAGTCACTTAGCCTACCCTTTAAGTTTCAATTTCCTCCTTTGTAGAACGGGGAAGATAATTCTTGCACTGTCCCCTGGACAGGAATGTCATGAAGAAAGTACTTGTCAACCTTAAAGCCCAAGAGATCCAGGCCAATGCTCAAGGAACATTTTTTTTGGTTGGGCAATGAAGGTTAAGTGACTTGCCCAAGGTCACACAGCTAGTAAGTGTCAAGTGTCTGAGGCTGGATTTGAACTCAGGGACTCCTGAATCCAGGGCCAGTGCTCTATCCACTGCACCACCTAGCTGCCCCGATCCAGGAACATTTTAAGAGGCACGGAGCTGTGCTCTGCACCCCTAAGTCCTAAGCCTGAAGAGGTCACCTTTTCAGGTGCTCTTGCTGGGACTCTGGTAAAATGAGTCACAAAACAGGGGTAGGTCAGGTCATAAAAGTGACTGAGACCCGAATGGACAACTCAGCCAGAGAAATAGGAAATCTGGGAAGGCAAGGGTGGCAATCGGAAGCAGCCAGTCACCTTAATTAACATGGTGCAAAAGACATCAGCCTTGTTCAGGGGTCACTGGAGCTGCCCTGCTCCCTCCCCTCAGGAGTCCTTCAGTCTTTGCTCTTCCCTTCCAGGCTGTAACAATAGGAGGAGTTAACCCAACAGCTGCAGTCTCTCCACTGGGCTAGAGGAGTCCAGATAGGGATGGAGAGCTCAGCTATTGGGATGCTCTGGGCTCAGAAGACATAGATTCAAACCCCACCTTTGATGCCATCTGTATGACCTTGGGCAAGATTTCCTGGACCTTGGTTTCTTCCATTTTAAAAGGAGGGCTTTGAATTCAGAGACCCCTTCCGATTCTAGATTCCAATTCTAGATCTCTGATCCTGTGCAAGACCAGCCAGAGTACCATGAATAAAGAAACCCTAAGTGGGCAGACCCCCAGACATTCTGATTGGAATTGGGGCTGCCCACCCCCTGGGGCTCAGAACTTCTCTATAAAATAGAGGTGGTGCTGTCTACAGCCATTGTGAAGACTAAGGAAGCCGCTGTGTGCAAAGCAATCTGCAGACCTTGATGCCCTGTATAAAGTCGGCTACAATTATTTTAATGTGAAATATCAAACCTGAGATGAGCTGTGCTGCTATGGCACGTGGGAGGAGGCCACGACTGGGACCCATGGAAACCTTAGTTGCTTCGTAAATGCTCTCCACTTAGGATGAGTCAGCCCAGGGGCCAGACCGGGTGAACAGAAGGAGAGGAACCTGAGAAGATGCAAAGCTGGAGCTGAGGGCATCATAGCTCATAAAACCACTGGCCACAGGATGAAGTCGAGATTTCTCCTCCACTTGGTGCTGGAGGCCATGAGCTAGTTCCATTCCACTGCTACAGCTAGATGGGTCAGCTCTTGACTCCCCGGCACACACTGCCCCCCTTTCCCACCTCCCTATATTGGTACCCTCACCTGGAACATTAACCCTCTGCTCTCCACCTCTACAAATCAAGAGTGTAAGACTTGGAGTCAAGAGATCTGGATTCAAATCCTGCTTCTATCACTGAAAACTGAGTGGACCTGAGAAAGTAATATGAACCTCTATATGCTTCAGTTTCTCCATCTGTGGAATAGGGAGAAATATGCTTGTACTACCTGACTCACAGTAAGAAAGTACTTTGTGAAGAGAGAGTGTTATAGAAATGAGAGTTATTATTGTTGTTACTAACAATTCAATTTCACCCCCTCCAGAAAGCCATCTCTAATTCCATACCTTTCCCTCTAGACCACAGTGATCTCTCTTTTCCTAGAGCTCCTCCAGCCCTTAGAAACCATCCCAATCCTTTTTGACTCTGAATTATATGCACCAATGAACTCATTATTTACTCATGCCCTGGACATGAGGCTTGTCTTTCTGGGATTCTTGGCTCCCCTGGGCAATCATGTGATGTCTTCTCTTTCTCTTCCTCTCTCTCTCTCTTCCTTGACACCTTGAACAAACATCCACACACAATAGGCACTCATTAAAGGTGAGTTGAATGGTTGGATAGCTATTCAGTCAGATAGGCAATAAGACCAAGATATTCATACCTGCTCTGTCCTTTCCTGTATGACCCTGGGCAAGTCACTCTCCTTCTATGACTCTTTCTGTTTCTGTCTAGAAAAATGGCAGATTATTGGAGGACTGGGTTGCATGTTTGCTAAGGGTCCTTCCAGCCCTGAAATTTTATTTTCCTGGCCAGTCAGAGTAAGGAAATTGAGCTATGGTAGTCTGGGATATTGGAGAAAGTGCTAGGCTTGGGAAACAGAAGATCTGGGCTTAAGTCCTATTTCCATGACCTGCTAGCCATGCAACTTAGAGTGCATCGTTTATCCTCTCTGGGACTCAGTCCCTTCCTGCATAAAATAGGGACATTGAACTATGAAATCACCAAGATCCCCATCCAGTTCGGACTTTCTAGATTCCATATTCTGAGAACTCTTCTAGCCCCAATAATGCCTTATTCTAAGATTCTTCCCAGATCTGACATTCTGGGTTCTTTCCTCAAAGGGTCTTTCCAGCTCTGATATTCTGTGAATGTGTGCCGCACCCCCCCCGCCCCCCGCCAGAGCACTGCTTCAAGGAGGGAGAGACCTTTCAATTCTAGAACCCTTGACACTTTAGTCCCTTCACCTCTTCTGCAGGTAAGAGGGATTTACTCAGGCTTCACCAAGTGTAGGAAATTCTTCCTCAAAGACCTTGCCCAGGTATCTCAGCCTAAGCATGGCTCTCCGGAGGCAAGTAGCAGCAGTTGGCTTATTAAACAAGATTTTAGAGGGCACATATTAAATTAAAGTATCTTGTTTGCTGCCTCCTATCTTAACTACACATAAACAGCTAAAAAAAAAACCCACACCAGAGCAGTCTCATTACAACCATTTATAAAATATTAAAAAGACTTACACAATAAATTATTCACAGGCACCTAATGTTATGATGGCAGTTGACTTAGGATAAGAAGAGAGAGGTGAAGCGAGCACCTAAAAACTGAGAACATAGACTGGAGAACTAGGAGGAATCTCAGAATAGAGGATGTCAGAGCTAGGAAGGATCTTAGAACACTGAAGAGCAGAATTGTGAGGACATTAGAACATAGCATAACAACACTGAGAGGGACCTTAGACTAATAATAGTTCACATGTATACAGTTAGGTTGGCAAGTTGAGCAGCCGGGTAACACAGCAGATAGAATATGGGACTTGGACTCTAGAGTAGTTGAGTTCCAATCCTTCCATACTTTACTAGCTGTGGGACCCTGGACAAAATGCTTAACCTCTCTGTTTCTCTGTTTTCTCATCTATAAAATGGGGATGATAAAGGAGACCAAGGAAAAAAAGGACTCACATTTTTTGTTTCTAAAATACCTTCCCCACAAAATGATCCTTCAGTTATTATTCCCATTTTACATGTGAGGAAATTGAGAGTCAGGTGAAATGATTGGCCTCTGGGAACATAACTAATTAACGATGGATCCTGGATTCAAACTTCTATCTGCTTGCTCCAAATCCAGCAGTCTTTTCATTATACCATGCTGCTTCTAGAACACAGAACATCAAAGCTGGGAGGGACCTTAGAGACCATCTTTGATCTCCGAAAGCCATGTGGCACATTTCTACATCTTCATAAGGCTTAACACACTGAGCACCAGAGAGGGGAAGTCTGGCTCGTCCCAGCTCACAGCAGTTCTGGAGCAGGAGCAGAACGAAACCCTGGGCTCTCCTGCTTCTGAGCTCACTCCCCCTGCACCCCTGCACCCCTGCACCCCACAGCTAGCACCGGGAGATGCTGAGAGGGCTGCACTTTGGAGGCACTGATGGCCTTGGCCATTGTTTTGACAGGAGTCCCACGGTGCTGCTCGATGGATTCTGACGTGAAGGGAATGAGAATCATGAGATTAAGCAGGGTGCTTATCCTCAGGCTTGTGCACAGGCAGCCTGGGGGACAGGACTCTGAAGGGAAGGTGGCCAGGGGTGCACTGGCTGTTTCTGAAGCCCTGGGACTGAGATGGCAGAGGCGAGAGGGGGTGGCAGCCCCATCGCAAATGTCATTTCTGTAATTACTCCAACAATTATTGTCATCCAGCAGCAGCAGCTGATCTGTCAGAGCACCAGAGGAACAATTAGCCCCAGGGCATGTGGCGGGGCTTGTTCCAAACTCTAAATGGGATGAATATCATAGAAATCAACTTGTCAGGCAGGGAGGAGCAACGGCATGGAGTGGGGGATAGAACCCGGGATTTGCAGTCATCGGGCATGACTCTGCTATATACTACCTCTGTGACCTTGGACAGGTCTCTTCCCTTGTCTTGACCTCAGTTCCCTCAGCTGTATCTGATGGGAAAACTATATTATCTCTGACTTAGTCCAGATCTAAATACTGTGATTCTGCTGGCATTGTGGATACAGTACTGGGCCTGGAATTAGGAAGACTCATCTTCATGAGTTCAATTGCAGCCTTAGATATTTACTAGCTTCCTGACCCTGGACAAGTCTTTTAATCCTGTTTGCCTCAGTTTCCTCACCTGTGAAATGAGCTGCAGAAAGAAGTGGCAAATAATTCCAGTATCTTTACCCAGTATGCCAAGAACACCCCCAAATGGGCACGAAGAGTCAGACTTATGAAACAACTGAACAGAACATGATCCAAATAAATTTATCTAAAGCAAATGGGCTACCTTTCAAAACCATGGACAAAGGACACACTGCCAGTATTCTCACACCCACCCTTACCTCCAACAATTCAATAAATAAAACTCCACTGAAATCCCAGGACATTTAAAGTAGAAGGGTCCTTAGAACATAGGGAAAAAAAAACCCAGAAGGGATCCTTAGGATATAGAAACAGAAAGGAAAATATAGAACACAGAATATTAGAATTACGAGGTTTCTTAGAACACAGGTTGTTCAATCTGGGAGATGCCTTAGACCATCAGATATAGCATCTTAGAGCTGGGAGATACTTTAGCACACAGAATGTTAGAGTTGAGCGGGCCTTTGTAAAATAGAACATAGATTTTCAAAGCTGAGAGGCAGAAGATATAATCTAATTCAATTTCCTCTTTTTTCAGTTATGGAAACTGAGTCTGAAGGAAGAGAAGTGATCTGTGGGAATGATACATAAGTGGCTATTATAGCCTAGTTGCTGTTTCCTAGGGGATCTTTGAATAAGTGTCTTCCTCTCTATAGATCTTGATCTTTGGGACTCAGGGATAGGGTGAGAGGGTAATGAATGAGAAGATAGCAAACCAGGACTTTCAGCTGAGGGTAGCCCACAAAGAGACGCCAGGAAGCCTGAACCAGGGGAAACTAAGACAATGCTTGAACTGACAAGTTAAGTCTAGAAGCAAGACTGGACCAGACCCAGGCTGTGTCTACAAGCTTAGAAAGAGATCAGAAAAGTTTTGTTTTTGTTTTTTAATCATAAAAGTATTTTATTATTTTCCAGTTACATATAAAGATAGTTTTCAACATTTTTTTCATAATATTTTTAGCTCCAAATTTTTCTCCCTCCCTTCCCTCCCCCTCCCCAAGACAGAAAGCATGGGTTATATGGGTTATATATGTACTGTTGCCTTAAACATATTTCTGCATTAGTCATGTTGTGAAAGAAGAATCAGAACTAAAGGGAAAAACCTCAAAAAACAAAAGTAGAAACAGTATGGTTCAATCTGCATTCAGAATCCACAGGTTTTTTTTTCTGGATGTAGAGAACATTTTTCATGATGAGTCCTTTGGAATTGTCTTGGATTATTGTATTGCTGAGAATACCTAAGGCTAACACAGTTGATCATCACACAATGTTGCTATTACTGTATACAATGTTCTCCTGGTTCTGCTCCCTTTACTCAGAATCAGTCCACTTAAGTCTTTCCAGGTTTTTCTGAAATCTGCCTGCTCATCATTTCTTACAGCACAGTCATATTCCATTACATTCATATGCCACTTCTTCAGCCATTCCCCAATTGATGGGCAGCCTCTCGATTTCCAATTCTTTGCCACCACAAAAAGAGCGACTAAAAATATTTTTGTACATGTGGGTTCTTTTCCCTTTTTTAATGATCTCTTTGGGATACAGACCTAATAGTGGTATTGCTGGGTCAAAGAGTATGCACAGCAGGGGTCAGAAAAGTTAGCAAGTGTGGTATAATGGAAAGAACTACAGTGGTGGAGTGAGAGGACCAATGTTCAAATCCTGGCTTGGCTCCTTCCTTCCTGTATGACTCTGTAAACTACTCAGTCTTTCTGGGCCTCATTTTTTTTTTTTAGTGAGGCAATTGGGGTTAAGTGACTTGCCCAGGGTCACACAGCTAGTAAGTGTTAAGTGTCTGAGGCTGGATTTGAACTCAGGTACTCCTGACTCCAGGGCCGGTGCTCTATCCACTGCGCCACCTTGGGCCTCATATTTTTATCTGTAAAATGAGGTTATTGGACCTAATCTGCTGATTTTAAGGTTGTTTCTTCTAGCTCTAAGCCCACACCCTGAAATGGAAGGGGTTCCTAAAGTAGATGACCATGTACATACACAGGATTGCAGCTTTAGGGCTGGAAGGTTCCACAGAGGGCCTTCAGTTCTTTCCTTTCACAAATGAGGAAACTGAGGCCTAATGAGATGAAGTGTCTGAGCCAAGGCTATACCAGTAGGAAGTAGAAGAGCTAAGAGGATTCAAACTCTCTTCTTTTTACTGCAAACCCAAGGCTCATAGTCGTCACACTGCTAAGTAAGCTCTAGAGTCCTTTGTAATACTAAGATTCTTTTGACATTTCTGTTCCCTGGCCACCAACATCAGGGAGAGCTTGAAACCGAGACAAGCTGGACCCGGCTATTTTCTAGCTTCATATTCTTAGACAAGCCTTCTTCATTCTCTGGGCCTTGATTTCCTCATCTACAAAATGAAAAGTTAGGCCAGATGATATTCAGCTTCCCTGCCCTTCCTTCCATCATTCTATCCTAAGTCCCTCCCCAGGGTCTAAGGATCCTGCCAGGTATGACATTCTGTGTTCTAAGGTCTTTCCCAACCCCAGCATTCTGTATTCTAACAGCTCTCAGCTTCTATATTCTCAGGCTGCCTAGTCCTGACAATGTGTCCTAAGATCCCTCCCAGCTTTGACATGCTTTGCTCCTATGTCCCTGGAAATCACCCAGTACAATTCTTAAGGAAAGCAACAAGCAGGAATGTGGCTTCCAGATCCCCCCCTCCAATCTGCTTCCTGGAGGAGTCAGGGTTTGTGAATGCATCTGACAGCATTGCTAAGACAAAGAGCCATCAATGAGCAAAATAAAAGGGTTGCTGAGCCTCTTTAAAATAAAACAAAACAAAACAAAAAACAGTCATCGCTGCAGTGTAGAGGTTAGAGCTGCTGTTAGCAGATTTGAAGCCTCTCCTGAGAGTTGCTACTTCTGGGGCTGTGAGTCCTGTGTTTCTCTATAGCTTCACACCGGGACATATTCACGCATAGACCTACCTTCTCAAAAAAAGAAAAGAAAAGGAAAAGAAAGGAGAAAGGAAAAAAATAATAAAAATAAAAAGCATCACCCTTTGTTGTCCCTTGGGCCCAGAGCCTCCAAGTCATTCCACAACCTCACCATGCAGGCAAACATTCCCCACTTCACATATACACTTCTCTACCCTTTCACATCAACACACACTGACAATCTTGCAAACAGACACACAAAGAGAAAAACATACAAGCCAGTCTCTCCTTGCAATGTCAATCAGGCCCGGGCAGCTGAGCCCTCTCCTGATTATGTAAAGGGTGTCACTGTCAGAACAGTAAGCGTACCAACAGAAAGAAGATGAAGAGGGAGCAGAAAGCTGTGTGGCAGGTTCCAACATCTTCATAAGGCCCAGCTCATGCAGAGACAAAGGAGAGCCATCTGAAAGGTTCCTGCGGGAGGTGGGAAGGGAGAGGATGAGCAGCTCTGCCAGAAGCAGTCATCCCCATCTCCCCTCCCCACCATCACCATTAACAGTGGCCAGGATATTACTAAGGCTGCCAAGTGCTGGAGGTGAACACGCTCTGTCAGTGATTGTTTGCCAAACAACTCGTACTAGCACCATGTCTCTCAGGATTCAGGGGGGTGGGGTGGGAGAAGGGGAGACTGAGTGAAGGGCAAAGGAGGAAGGGGGCCCTAACCATCCCCAGCCCCGGGGAGCCAAGTTGAGCATTAGAAGATTAAAGCATCAGGTCACAACCTGCAGTCAGAAAGACCCAAGTTAAAATCTAGCATCAGATCCTTTCTAGCCCTCTAGCTGACCCTGGGAAGTCACTTAACCTCTGTCTAACTCAGTTTCCTCAACTGTCAAATGGGGATAATAACAGGACTTAGCTCCTAGGGCTGTTGTGAGGATCAAATGAGATCATATTTTAAAGCACTTTGCAAACCTTAAAGCACTATGTAAATGCTAGCTATCTAGTAGTAGTAGTAGTAGTAGTAGTAGTAGTGGTGGTGGTGGTGGTGGTAGTAGTAGTAGCAGCAGCAGCAGCATGTAGAGAAGGTTCCAGTCTACCTTGCTAGAGGGAGTTTCCTCTGCTTCTAGAGCCAATGTTCTTATTTGAGCCCCAAAAGAAATACTTTGGGGTCAGTAGAGTAAGGATTATTACTCTCATTTTACATATGAGGAAACTGAAGCTCAGAGAAATGATTTGCTCGCTATCATGACTAGGAAATGTCAGACCTTGAACTTAACAATAACTTGAATTTCTAGAGCTCCTTCAGTCTCATTAAATGCTTCAGTCACAACAACATCATGAGGTGTGAAGTGAGAAGGTTATTGTCCCAATTGCACAGATGAGGAAAATGAGGTCCAGAGAAGTCCACCGAGTGACTTGTCCCCATCATGCACTAAAAAATGTCGTAGGGGAGACTTTGAACCACAGCTTCCAACTCTTGATTAGGTGGTCTTTCTACTGTGTCATGCTGCCCAGCTCTAAGGAAACCTGGGTTCTAGATCAGGGGCTTTTAACACCTGATGAGCTCCTACTAGGGAGATGAGGGGCAATGTGTATAGCTAGATTTCAGGAGGTCTTGAACTTGGATGGGGAAAAAAATTACATCATTGTTTGCACTAACTTCTAACTGGAATTTAGCCTTTACTTCAAATATGAATTTTAAAAACCACTATTCTAAGAAGGGATTCTTAAGCTTAACTAGACTGCTAAAGGGTTTCATCTCTCACACACACTCACCCTTAAAAATTCCTATTCTAGACCCATGTCTCCCATTGTGTGACTTTGGGCAAGTCACCAAATCTGGCCCATAGTAAACCTTATTAATAAAAGCTTCTAACCTAACCTTGATCTGTACCTCAGTTTCCCAATATGTAAAATAAGGGGGTTGAATTAGCTGATCTCTAAGATCCCTCCCAGCTCTAACTCCTACGAGATGATGAGCTCACAAGTCACCTTGTTTCCAGTTGTTCTTGGGAGTGGGGTCCATCAGGTAGTGTGAGCCCTGACTGTCATAATCATGCTTTCGACATGTCAGCCTTCACTTTCATTCCTGTTCTGAATTAGCAATAAACTTCTGATGTTTCATACATTAAAAAAAAAGCCAGACATCACCTCATGGGTGTCTCATCAGGTTCAGCACCAGTCCCCTTGATTCATGCTGATGAGTTGATACTGTGATGGAAGTAGGAGGAAAGGGACTGGGTGTAGGGATGGTCTGTGGGGACTTGGGTAGCTTTGATAGCTACAAGAGAATTGATAGTTACTGATTATCTGAAGGGCTGTCTCTTCGAAGATGGATTGGACCCAGAGAGTAGATCCAGGAGCAATAGGAGGAAGTCACAAGGAAGTAGATATCACTCGTGATAAGGAATACCTTCCTAACAATGAGAAACATCTCACAGTGAAATAGGCTACCTTGGGAGGTAGTGAATTCCCCATGGCAAGAGCAACTAGGCAGTGCAGTAGAAAGAGCACTGGGCCTAGAGTCAGGAAGACCTGGGTTCAAATCTGGCTTCAGACACTTAATAGATGTGTGACCTTGGATAGGTACACTTAACTGTCTTGGTTTCCTCAACTTTAAAATGAGGACATTAATAGCACCTCCTTTCCAGGGTTGTTGTGAGAATCAAATGAGACAATATAAGTAAAGTGCCTAATATCCTGTTTGTCACAAAGTAGGTACCTGATGAATTCTTGTTTCCTTCCTTCTATCTCTAGAGGTCTTTACACAGAAGCTGAGTGATCCCTTGCCAGGGATACTGGAAAGGGGGGCTCATTTGGGAGTGGGTTGAACCAGATAAACTGAGATATCTTCTAATTCTGGAAGGATTTTTGAAGTGGTCCCCAAACCGGATGGGAAATGAATAATTGTTTTAGGCAATGTTACTGCCACAAAAGAGATGAAATGCATTTAAAAGCATGAAAGGGGAGGGTTTTAAGATGTTCCATTTGTTCCCACTAACTTTTCCAGGAAAAAAAATGGAATAACCATCATTCACTCACCTCTTTACAGATCCCCTATTTATGTCAGAATACTGGGATTTATTACCTAGTCTCACCCAAGACAATGGAGAAAGACTCAGAAGGAGCTACAAAGAAGCCTGCTATTGTTCATCTTGTGACCGAGTCATCATCACCCAGTCCTTTAGGGTTTTCTGTGCCTGAGACCTCAGGCAACTCATAACACAGCCCAAATCAGAAGATTTACTCAGGGACATCCCCAAACCCTCATCTCCACCTCCATACTCCCTCACACTGCCTCTTCACCACCCCCCCCCCAAGAATAGAGACACACAAGGAAAGAATCCCAGGAACAACAGACCACAGAGCAATACTCCTTGGCCATGAAGAGGTATCATCTGGCTCATTCTCCCTCTTTCCTCCCATCTCCTTCCTTCACTCCCCCTGCCCCATCCTCTTGCTTCTTGCCTCCTTCCCGCTCTTATCTCTCTATATGAAACATTTTAAGCATCCCAGAGGTCCTGGCTCTTCCTAACTCAAACATGAGAGAAACACCTGGGATCTCCTCAGGAATATTGCTTTAACTCTCTACTCCTGTGGCTCAGTTGCCCTGGCCTCCTCAGCATGGTAATAGCACCAAGCTCTGCTGTGGGGGTGGGCAAGGCTGTCTAATCAAACAATCCACAAGCATCTATTAAATGCCTACTATGTATCAGGTATTATGTGAGATGCTTGAGATATGACAGAAGTGACAGGTTCGGCCCTTAAGGAACTTATTTTCTTCCAGGGGACACAAACACATATGAATAAACAATATATCTCTCTATCTCTATCTCTATCTCTACTCTCTATCTCAATCTCTATCTCTATATCTAAATATTAAAAGGTCATATTTTGGAGGGCATGCATTAGTAGCTATGGGGACCAGGAAAAGCCTCATGGAGAAGGTGTTGCTTGAGTCAAAATTTGGAGGAAACCAGGGATTTGGAGAGTTGGACCAAGGAAGGGATTGCATTACAGGCAGAAGTAACAACAGTGCAAAAGCACAGAGGTGGATGATGGAGTATCATGTATGAGGTATGGGAAGAAAGCCAGTATGGTTGGACCATAGAATGAAGGGGAATAATAGATCATAAGACTGAAGAGGTAAGTTGGGACCAGGTTGCAAATCAATTAACCAATATATATTGTGTCTATATTTATTGTGCCAGGTGTTGGGGTCACGAAGACAAAAAATAAGATAATTCTTTTTCTCAAGGATTTTGCATTCTATAATCTAAGAGCTTTGAATATGAGTTTACAATCCATAAATTGAGGAGCTTTGGCTCACAAACAGAGGTTTTTCTTTAATCCTGGAGATGATAGGGAGCTATTGGGTTATCTAAAACAAGTTTCTTAAACTATGGGTTGTGACTCCATATTGGAGTCATGTAACTGAATGTGGGGGGTCATGAAAAATTTGGCAACAGTAAAAGGTTATGTCTATCTATTTTATATACATATATATACCCAAGGTCTAGTCAAAATTTCTTGGGTGAAAAGGGGTCGGGAGTGGAAAAAAATTTAAGAAACCCTGTTCTAAAACACCATCCTGCCCTCAGGGAGTGTTTGGTTTGGTTGGGCATTCTGATATGGAAAAGAACTCATAATCCCTATCCAGGTGTGCTACAGACAGGGATCAGAGGAGGGAAAGGGTTTTTTGGACTAAGGCAATCAAAAGAAGTGTCTAGAAGACCTAGAAGAATGAGTAGGAGATGGGCGCTCAGTGAGGAGGGGAGAGGTCTTGTCAGTTGGGAAGAAAGACATGAGCAAGGACTTGGGAATGAGCCAAATGGGTGAGTATGTGTGAGTGTCAAGGAAGGGAGAAGGCAAAGAGAGTAAGTATGCAAGAAGCCAGATGAGGGAAGCCTTAGACAAAATGGACCCTTCTAATTCTTTCTCTGGGGTCAATTCCACAAGCAGACCTCCTAGATAAAAGGAGAAGTTGGGTGTAAGTAATGGAGTGCCAGAGGCCTAGAGCTGGAGTAAAGAGACCTGGGTTCTATTTCTGGCTCTTATACTTCTTGTTTGGTTTGTTTTGTTTTTGTTGTTGTTGCTGTTGGGCAATGAGGGTTAAGTGACTTGCCCAGGGTCACATAGCTAGTAAGCGTCAAATGTCTGAGGCTGGATTTGAACTCAGGTCCTCCTGAATCCAGGGCTGGTACTTTATCCACTGCACCACCTAGCTGCCCCCTGGCTCTTATACTTCTTAACTTTGAGTGAGTCCTATGATCGTGGCATTAGGAATTGTTGAGGACCTTAGAGATCACCTGGTCCAATGATTTCATTTGACAGAGTAGAAAGGTGAAGCCCAGGGAGTAGAGGTGATTTCTTTAAGATCACAGGGAGATGGCAAAGAATTGGAAATCAAGAGAATACCCATCAATAGGGGAATGGCTAAACAAGTTGTGGTATATGAATGTAATGGAATACTATTGTGCTGTAAGAAAAGATGAGCAGGAGGAGTTCAGGACTTACATAAATTGATGCTGACTGAGAGAAACAGAACCAGAAGAACATTGTACACGGCAACAGCAACATTGTGTGATGAACAATGGTGATAGACTTGGCTCTTCTCAGCAGTGCAACGATCCAAAACAGTTTCAAAGAACTCATGATAGAAAATGTTCTCAACATCCAGAAAAAAGAACTGTGAACTATGAATGCAGATTGAACCATACTGTTTCTACTTTTGGACTTTTTTTCCTTCTTTTTTGAGGGTTTTCCCTTGTGTTCTGATTCTTCTTTCACAAGATGACTAATGTAGAAATATGTTTAATGTGATTGTACATATACAACCTATATCAGACTGTTTTCTGTCCTGGGGAGGAAGGAGGGAAGGGAGGGTGGGAGAAAAACATTTGGAACTAAAAATCCTGTGAAAACAAATGTTGAAAACTATCCTTATATGTAACTGGATAATAATAAAATACTTTAAAAAAAGATTACAGGGAGAGGGAGCAAGCAGTTGAGCCAGAAATCAGACACTTTGAGCTCTATTCACTGTACCACACTAGCCTTCTCATCAATTAAGAGGATCTTCCTCTTTCAGACAGACCTTCTACAGTTCCCAACCAGATGAAACAATAGAAAGCCCTTCATGTGGCAGCTAGGTAGAACCATAGACCCAGGACTGGCCCTGGAGTCAGGAGGTCCCAAGTTCAAATCCTGCCTCAAACACTTACTGGCTGACACTGAGCAAGTTTCTTAATGTCTCTATGCCTCAGTCTCCTCCTCTGTAATATGAGGATGATAATAAGAATACCTACTTCCTAGGACTGTTGTAAGGATCAAATGAGATCACATTTGTAAAGCACTTTGCAAACTTTAAAATGCTACATAAATACACACCTGCCCAGGTCCCCAAAAGCTGGAAACTAGATAGAAAATGGAAGTGGGAAAAGCAGTGCCCAGTGCCTGAACAAGCTTGGGCAGATTGGGCCTCCGAGGGAGCTTAGGAAGCATCTGCAACTTCATGCTTCACCTCCTTCTAAGTATTTGCCATGAACAGGGTCTCCTTTTCATCATAATTAATGGTGTCTGTCTTCTGGCAAATGCAGGGGGCTTAGGGAAAGTCAAGAGCTCCAGCTCCATCCCAGCTTGGACCCAGCCCTCAGCAAAGTTGGAGCCTGGTCCAGCCTTTCCAAACTACCTGGTCTTTAAAGCCCAGTTCATATACCACCTCCTCCAGAAAGATTGTCCTGATCAAGGACCCCCTCTCCCTTCACTAATAGGCTTCCCGATCCTCCCCACCATTAAGAATCATAGTCATTATCACATTATATCACATGTCTATAGCATTTTAAAGATTGCAAAGGAAACTTTGATGGGAAGGACAAGAATGTGTTTGCCTGGAGTCTTGACAACCTAATTAAAAGGCCTTTAAAATGAAAAGGGGAAGGAGAAAACTGCTTATTTATACCCACCAAGATAGCTACTGAAGACAGAAAAAGAATCATAGTAGAAAAGATACCCAGTAGTTTTCAGACAACAACATCCAAGAAAGGAGCCAGAAATAAAACTCATGGCCTAGGATTTCAGGATGCAAATTTGCCCCAAGGGTAGGTAAAAAGAAGGGTGGGCTTGAGATTCTAACACAAGGAGGCCAATTTTATATCCAAGGTATTACTAAGACCCATCACTGTCACATGACTTTGGAAGGCTCTATTTTATTCAAAAGAATCATCATAGGTTAAACAAAAATGGGTGAAGGGGACAGAGTAGCTTTGTATGTTAAGAAGGTTTACTAGATATATACAATTATATGGCCTGATCCCTCCTCATATGAGAAAATCCAGGAACCAGAGAGGCAGCCAGATATATACTTGTATGTATCTCATGGTTACTTATGTAGGAATATGTTATACTCCCCCAGTTAGACTGTTAGCTTTTTGAGGGGAAGGAATATCTCTCTTTTTTATACTAATACAATCCCCAGCACTGAGCACATGGTTTGGCATGCAATGGAAGATTAATAAATGTTTGCTTTTATTAAGTGGGAGCTTAATTAATAAATCATTAATAAATTAATAAATAATTGGTGGGGGCAGGGGCAAGGAAGCTAGGTGGTGCGGTGGATAAAGCACCAGCCCTGGATTCAGAAGGACCTGAATTCAAATCCGGCTTCAGACACTTGACACTTACTAGCTGTGTGACCCTGGACAAGTCATTTAACCCTCATTGCCCTGCAAAGAAACCCACATAAACAAAAATAAATAAATGTAATAAACAAATGAATGAGTGAGTGAGTGAAAGAATGAATGAATAATTGGCTGATTGTGAATCATATAAATAAATAAATAATGGCTGGTGAAGAACATTTGTGTAAAGATCAGAGGCGGGAGGTGGGGGGAGGTCGGTATAAGAATCATTGGAGCAGACTAAAAAAAAAAGAGTACTTGTGGATTGTACATATATAACCTATATCAGATTGGTTGCTGTCTTGTGGAGGGGGGAGGAAAAGGAGGGAGAAAAATTCAGAACTCTAAATTTTATAAAACTGAATGTTGAAAACTACCTTTACATGTAACTGGAAAAAAGTAATAATTAAAAAAAGAATCATTGGAGTAGATTACAGCCCATCTAGACAGAAGGAGAAAATAGGTGACAAGTTCTAGAAATGGGTAACGAGTTTTGGAAACAGATCACAGACCTAGCACAGAGGTATTTTCCAGTAGTGATGAAGGACCTCAATGATCAAATACTTTGGGGGGGGGGGCAATGAGGATTAAGTGACTTGCCCAGGGTCATACAGCTAGTAAGTGTCAAGTGTCTGAGGTTGGATTTGAACTCAGGTCCTCCTGAATTCAAGGCCAGTGCTTTATCTACTGCACCACCTAGCTGCCCCAAAGATCAAATACTTACTAGACAACTCCCTCTCTCTTTCTCTCTCTCCTCCCTTTTCCTTATCCCCTAAATAGAACAACTAACAATTTATTTACTTGCTTAAATGATAATTTCATCTTTCAAAAAGTGGAGAAACCAATAAAAGGAGATTCTATCCTGGAATGGATCACTCTCACCAATGAAGGGGAACTAATTGCTAGAGGCAAAATGATGGGAAACTTGGTTTGTGGGACTTCAGGGGAAGGGAGGGGAAATGGTCTTTGCATTTTAGAATCTGTGATACGAGACAGTAAAATCAGGGGTAGTCTCACATGCACCCTATGTTTGGGGAGAAAAAGAATAGATAGGATTACTCAGACTACAAAACAAAGGGAAAGCCAGCTCAGGAAAGATGGGAAGCTCTCAGAAGTGAAATTCTGAAGATACAAAGAGAAAACCATTTTGATGAGAAGGAAAGGGGAAGAATTGATCTCCCTCTCAAGAGATCAATGTGGATACAGTCATAGTTGTGATGATCTAGAAAAGGAAATGATGATCACAAAGAGCCAACATTGCTCTATAAAGAGTAGGTCATGTCAAACTGACCTCATTTCCTTTTTTTTGACAGTTAGTAGACTGACAGATCAGGGGATTGCTGTAGCTATAGCTTACATCGATTTTAGCTGAGCATTTGACGAAGTCTTTCGTGCTGTTCTTGCCAGCAAGATAGAGGGCCAGATGATCGAAAAGTCAAATGGATTCCAAGCTAGTTGAGTGACTAACCCCAAAGAGGAGTCATTAATGGTTCAATGTCAGCTTAGAAGGCAATTGCCAATGGAGAACCCCAGGAATTGGTGGTGCTGGTTAACATTTTTATCTGTGACTTAGACAAAGGCATCAATGCCATGCTCATCGAGTTTCCAGAGGCCAAAAAGCTGGAGAGGATGGCAGTCCCACTGGATGGCAGATCTGGAATCCAAAAAGAGTCAGCTAGACCAAAACATTCCGGGAAGCTATTAGGAGGAAATTTAAGAGGAATAATCATCTAATCCAATCGAACAAGCATTGACATTTGTCAAGATTTGAATTTGAGTTAAAAAATCAGCTTCAAAAACAACAAAAATCATATGATTATATTAATAGATGCATAAAAAGCCTTTGACAAAATGCACCACCCACTCCTATTAAAAACACTAGAAAGCGTAGGTAAGAATCAATGCAACTTTTCTTAAAATGATAAGCAGTATCTATCTAAAACCAAGAGCAAGCATTATCTGTAATGGGAATTAACTTGAAGCCTTCCCCATAAGATCACAAGTGAAGCAAAGATGTCCATTATCAGCACTATAATTCAATATTGTGCTACATATGCTATAGCAATAAGACAAGAAAAAGAAATTGAAGGAATAAAAATACAAAATGAGGAGACAAAACCATCACTCTTGGCAGATGATATTATGGCATACTTAAAGAACTCTGGAGAATGGACTAAAAAACTAGTTGAAACAATCAACAACTTCAGCAAAGTTGTAGGATATAAAATAAACCCACATAAATAATCAGCACTTCTATATATACTATCAACAAAACCTAGCAGCCAGAGAAAGAAAGAGAAATTCCATTTTAAATAACTGGAGACAATATTAAATACTCTGGATTCTATCTGCCAAAATAAACCCAGGAACTATATGAACACAATTATAAAGCACTTCGTACAAATAAGGGCAGATCTAAACAATTGGAAAAATATTAATTGCTCATGGGTAGGCAGAGCCACTACAATAAAAATGACAATTTTACCTATGTTAATTCACTTATCTAGTGCCATACCTATCAAACATCTAAAAAATTATTTTATAGAGCTAGAAAAATAATAACAAAATTCATGTGGAAGAACCAAAGTCAAGAATATCAAGGGAATCAGGGTCAGCTAGGTTGCCCAGTGGATAGAGCAATGGCTCTGAACTCAGGAGGACCAGAGTTCAAATCTCATTTCAGACACTTACTAGTTGTGTCTGCCCTGGGCAACTCACTTAACACCAATTGCCTTAAACATCCAGAGCCATCTCCAGTCATCCTGTTGTATTTCTTGCCACTAGATCCAGATGGCTCTGGAGGAGAGAGTGTGAAGTTGGTGACTTTGCATAGCCTTCCCTCACTTAAATCCAATTCAGTGCAAGTCATGACATCACCAGGATTGTCATGAGAAACAAAGGACAAACAACAAAGACCCAAGACAATTCCGAGGACCCATGATGAAAAAATCCCATCCACTTCTAGAGAGAGAGAATTGATGAATGCAGAATGCAGAATGCAGAATGCAGTATACTTTTTTTTTTAAAGCACCTATTTTTCTTGGTGTTTTGATCTGTGTGCTTTCTCTCACAGCATGGCTAATATGGAAATATGTTTTGCATGGCTTCACAGGTATAATCGATATCAAATTGCTTGCCTCCTCAAAGGGCGGGGGGCAGGAGAGAAAGGAGAGAATTTGAAACAAGAAAATTTAAACTGATTGTTGAAAATGTTTACATGTAATTGGGAAATATTTAATGAAACAAATAAAAATAACTTAAAAAAAATCAGCTTCACCAGTATAAGATGGGGGAGGCATAGCTAGATAGGAATCGGTTCAAAAAGATCAGGAGGGTCTGAGTAGACTGCAAACCCAACGTGAATTAACTGTTAGACATAAAAGCCAATGCAACTTTAGGTTTCATTAAGAGAGACACAATGTCCAGGATTAGGGTGGTTGGTGGTAGTCCTGCTTTATTCTTCCTTAGTCAGATAACATGTAGAGTACTGTCTTCAGTTCTGGGTGCCACATTTTAAGAAAGATATTGATAGGTGTCCAGAGTGGGGCAACCAGGATAGTAAAGGGCCTTAAGGTCATGCCACAAAATGATTAGTTGAAGGAAGGAAGGATATTTAACCTAGAGAAGAGAGGATTCAAAGGAAGCATAACTACTTCATTTTTTTAATTATAAAAGTATTTTATTATTTTCCAGTTACATGTAAAGATAGTTTTCAACATTTGTTTTCATAGGATTTTTAGTTCCAAAATTTTCTCCCACCCTCCCTTCCCTCCCACCTCCCCAAGACAGAAAGCAATCTGATATAGTTTGTATATGTACAATCACATTAAACATATTTCTGCATTAGTCATATTGTGAACAAAGAAGCAGAACACAAGGGGAAAACCTCAAAAAAGAAAAAAAACAGCCAAAAAGTAGAAACAGTATGGTTCAATCTGTATTCAGAATCTATAGTTCTTTTTTCTGGATGTGGAGAACATTTTCCTTCATGAGTTCTTTGGAATTGTCTTGGATCATTGCACTACTGAGAAGAGCCAAGTCTATCACAGCTGATCATCACACAATGTTGCTATTACTGTGTACAATGTTCTCCTGGTTCTGCTCACCTCACTCAACATCAGTACATGTAAGTTCTTCCAGGTTTCTCTGAAACATGATAACTACTTTCAAGAATTTGAAGGGTTGTCATGTGAGAGGAACCATGGCAGAATGGATAGATGCTGGAAGGAAGATCTGAGTTCAAATCCCACTAAAGACACTTAGGAGCTATATAACCATGGACAAGTCATTAATCTCTAAGAGCTTCAATGTACTATTCTGCAATATGGGGAGAATAGGACCTATAGTACCACTCTCATAGATGCACTGTGAGGCTCAAAGAACCCTCATGAATGTCAAA